>NC_133207.1:32378378-32405878 GCF_958299795.1 Porites lutea | reverse complement strand
AAAGACCATGTAGCAGCCATGTGGAAGGTACAGCTTCTGAACGGAATCTCTCCTACACCCTTTAATGGCAACCCAGCAGACTTCCCGTTCTTCAAAGAACAGGCACATACTCACCTTGAAAGTGAGCTACTAACTGATGCGCAGCGGGTAGAGTACTTACCGAAGTTCCTGAAAGGAGAAGCCTTGGAGGTCATCAAAAGAAACCGAGGCTCCTCCTATAGTGAGCTAATGAAGATCTTAGAGGAACGCTTTGGTCGCCCTATTCAGGTGACGCAAGCCTGCATCGAAGAGTTAGTCTCAGGCCCCAAACTTGCCTATGGTGACAACATGGGTCTGCTTAATTTTGCCGAGAAGCTGAACACTTCAACCAAGGTTCTGAAGGGAGATGTGGAACGCGAAGCAAGCGTAGCTACCAATTTGAGAAGAATCGTAAACAGACTCCCAAATGATTTAATCACCAAGTGGCAGACCGAAAACTACGAGATTGTTAGCCGTGGTGGAACTGCACGACTAAAGGACATTGCAAAATTTGTGAAAAGGCAAGCGTCAATAAGGAATGACCCAGTGTTTGGAATGCAGCCGCAAAGGGGAGAAAACAGGACAAACAAGTCCCCCCCCAAAGCTTCTAAAGGATCGGACCTGCCCACGAAAAATGCTACGATCAACGCCACATCGCTTAAGAACGCCCCCAAGAAAGAGAACTCTGCAAACTGTGCAATTTGCAAGTCTACTCCCCACCGACTCCAGGAGTGCCCAATCGTCAAACAGTGTGACCGTGTAGCCGTGCGTCGACAATATGCAGCATCGTATGGGTTCTGCTTTAACTGTGGTTGCCATAATCCCGATCACAGTGGTACTTCCTGTCCTGAGCCACCAGCTTGTTCTCTGTGTCCTGGACACCACTTACCAATACTGCATAGGGACAACAACAATGGACGCAGAACTCCTGGAAACAAGAACACTCATAACCCCACTAACCGATACAGTACTCCGACTGCTGACCCAATAACCCGGCAACCACAAATGGAGCAAGGCACAAGACAGCCGCCCAGCGACAGGCCACAGACTTCGATTACATCTGCCGGTGTCAGCACCACAAGAGCCCAAGTTTTGTTAAATGTAGTTCCTGTAACCATTACTGCAGAGAACGGTGGTTCCCTTTCTACATATGCATTTCTTGACAATGGCTGTACCGATACCCTCATTGACAAAGAGCTTGCTGATCATCTTGACCTGAAAGGGATCTCGGAGCAAATCGGGATTAAGACTATTACGAACAGCGAGGAGCTGGTGGAGAGTCGACGCGTTTCCTTTACTCTCAGTCCTGTAGAAGCATACGGTGAAGACATTGATGTTAATGAAGCTTACGTTCTCCCTGACCTGAATCAATCAGAACGAGTTTTGCCGGGGACAGTAGATGTCCATAAGTATCCGCACCTTCAAGACCTTACATTCCCAGTGGTGGACTTTGAACGAGTCTCGATCATTGTGGGGAGTAACGTCCCTGTTGCACACTTGCAGAAGGAAGTCAGAATCCCGAAAGACAACAAGAGCGGCCTCTACGGTTATCGGTACCCTCTCGGTTGGAGCATTTCAGGTCCATTGACTATCGCTGGGACAAGAAGAGCTGAGCTCAATTTCATCTCTGTTGGACACAAACCTGACGACTTTGTTGAAAGGTTTTGGAAGATCGAAGACTATGGAACATTGAAAGCAGGAGAGAAGCCCTTATCTGTGGAAGACAAACGAGCCCTAAAAATCATTGAAGAAACTACTACCCTTGTAGACGGGCATTATGAAGTTGGCCTACTATGGAAGGAAGATCAGCCAAAGCTGCCAAACAATCGCATTTTAGCTGAAAGACGAGCAGAATTGCTTAGACGACGCCTGACCAAAGCAGGAAATGAGCAAATGGCTGCTAAGTACCGTGGAGTCATGACTGAGTACATCTCGAAGGGTTATGCACGCAAATTGTCCCCTGAAGAAGCAGCTAGAGAAAGCTCGATAACTTGGTACTTACCTCATCATCCAGTGACTAATCCCAACAAACCTGACAAGCTCCGTATCGTCTTCGATGCCGCATCTGAGTATGAAGGAACATCTCTAAACAAGAATCTCGTTCAAGGGCCAGACATGACAAACAGTCTCGTTGGTGTGCTGCTGCGATTTCGACAGGGGCATGTAGGGGTAGCCGCTGATGTCGAGGCAATGTTTCATCAAGTGCGTGTGCGTAAACAAGATCAAGAAGCTCTACGATTCCTCTGGTGGACAGATGATTACGACAAACCCCCGGATGTCTATGTTATGGAAGTACACATATTTGGAGCAACCTCGTCCCCTTGCGTTGCAAATTGGGCCCTGAGAAGAACAGCCAGTGACAATGCTGAAAGGTTCAACCCGCAAGTTGTTGCAACTGTTGACAGGAACTTTTATGTTGACGATGCTCTGCCATCCTTCAGTGAGGAGAATACAGCATCTACTGTAGCATCGGACCTAGTGAAAATCCTGAATCACGGTGGCTTCAACCTTACGAAATTCATGACGAACAGTAAGAATGTTTTGGCAACCATTCCCACCGAGAAAAGAGCCACACCAGATCTGAATCTTGACTTAGACGAACTGCCAGTGGAAAGGGCGCTAGGGATTCGCTGGTTTGCTGAAACAGATGAGCTTGGATTTGACATCAAGAACTTGAATCGACCCGAAACAAAGCGTGGAGTACTGTCCGCCGTTTGTTCCCTGTATGACCCTCTTGGGTTTGCTGCGCCTGTGGCCCTTACTGCCAGAGTAATTATCCAGGATATGTGGAAGGCTAAGGTAGACTGGGACCAGCCACTCGAAGAAAACTTCTTAGCCAGATGGAAGTCTTGGACCTCACAGCTGTCATCCCTCTCTGCACTGCGCATCCCACGTTGCTACTTGCCAGCTGGAACAGATGCTTCCAAATGCAAACTACAGCTGCATATCTTCTCTGATGCCTCTGAAATTGGCTACGGTGCATCTGCGTATCTAAGAGTCGAGAATCCAGATGGGTCTATTCACTGCTCGTTTGTTGTGGGGAAAGCAAGAAATGCACCTGTCAAGTTCACAAGCATTCCAAGGCTTGAACTCCAAGCTGCTGTTCTGTCTACACGCTTGAATAAGATGCTGAGAGAAGAGTTGGACCTTCCTATTCAGAGCACCAAGTTCTGGACAGACAGCGAAATAGTTCTCCACTACTTGAAGAATGAAAGGCGTCGTTTCCAGACCTATGTCGCTAATCGAGTCGAAGAAATCAGAGGAAACTCACAGCCAGACGACTGGAACCACGTGCCAGGTGTCTTGAACCCAGCCGACGATGCGTCACGTGGCTTGAACCCCTCTGAGCTAAACCTTGATCACCGCTGGCTACGAGGACCAGAGTTCTTATGGCAACCTGAATCCTTTTGGCCCAACGCAAGCCTTCGAGAAGTCCCCGATGAAGGCCTAGAGCTTAAGAAAGAAACCCATGCTAACTGTACTGACATAAACACCAATGTCAAGACCCGCCAGGCAAGCGTACAGTCTAATTGCCCCCCCGCCACACCTGTTGAGACCACCATGCAACAAATAATAAGCACCTCCTCTGATTGGAACCGTCTCAGACGTCAAGTGGCTTGGCTCACACGCTTCACTCATTTCATCCGTGACCGGAAGACTGTCCACACAGGTCATCTGACTTTAGAAGATTACGATGCTGCTACCTTATCCATCGCAAAGATCGTCCAGCACGCAGCCTACGATCAAGAGATCAAGGATCTAAAGACCAGGGGCGAAGTCAGGGGATCCAGTAAGATCGCTAGTTTGAACCCAATGCAAGACGACCATGGTGTTTTGAGAGTCAAGGGACGTATAGCATCACCACCAGCTGCTGACACTGCCAGGAATCAAATAATACTGCCCAGAGATCATCCAGCGACAGTCCTGATGGTCCGCCACACCCATGCATCAATTGGTCACCTGGGGCGTGAACACCTCATAGCAAGGGTTCGAGAGACGTTCTGGATCCCACAAATAAGGGTGTTAACACGTTCTGTCCTGGGTCGGTGTCTTGTTTGTAAGAAGTTGAATGCCAAGCCGATGACTCAGCAAATGGCTCCCCTGCCAAGAAGCCGGATGATGGCGTACGAACCCCCATTCTCCTACACAGGAATGGATCTATTCGGTCCTTTATACGTCAAGCATGGAAGAGGAACAGCCAAACGGTGGTGCTGCTTATTTACCTGCCTGACGACACGTAGTGTACATCTTGAATTGGTTCACTCGATGGACACAAACGACTTCATAATGTGTCTGCGACGATTTATAAACCGTCGTGGTGAAGTGACTGAACTAAGGTGTGACAGAGGATCAAATTTTGTCGGCGGTGAACGAGAGCTGAGAGAGTCGATCGAGCAGTGGAACCAGCAACAAATTGTGCAAGAGCTTCTACAACGAGGGTGCAAATGGGTCTTCCAGCCGCCAACTGCTTCTAGCATGTCTGGGATTTGGGAGCGGATGGTGCGAAGTGCTAAGACTGTTCTGAAGTCTATCCTAGGGACCCAAGTAGTTACGGAAGCAGTTCTTCAGACGCTGTTGACTGAAGTTGAACGAGTGTTAAATGGGCGAGCGCTCACCGCCAATTCAGACGACCCAAATGACCTTCAGCCACTCACGCCAGCGCATTTCTTAATGCAGAGGAAGACTATCTGCCTACCCCCTGGCATATTTGAGAAAGCAGATCAGTATCACAGAAGGAAATGGAGGCAGGTACAATTTCTGGCAGACCTATTTTGGAAGAGGTGGTTGCGTGAGTATTTACCTACCCTGCAAGCCCGAGGAAAGTGGAGAAAGGTCTTACCTAACTTGAAGCCGAAGGCCCTTGTCCTGTTAGTTGATGACAACGTGCCGAGAGGATGCTGGAAACTTGGACGAGTCCTAGAGGTCTTCCCTGGCCCCGACGGCCTGGTGCGCACAGCGAAAGTCAAGACAAAGGACTCTGTGTTCATCCGACCTATTCAGAAGCTATGCCTACTGGAGAACGATCTTGAGAATAATTAGTCTAGGCTAGTGACGTTGGGCCTACCTACTGGGTTGTCCCAAGGCCGGCGGAATGTTTAGTCCAAATTTTATTTTGATTTATTTTTGCGTTCACTTCCCTTTTGGACACTACGTGACTACTTATATCATGTTAGTTTCGGATGGTCACATGACCACAGCAAAAGCAGATCACCACGTGTTTTCAAGTGTAGTGTTATAGAGCAAATGTTTTGAATTTCTCATCGATTGCATCGCACAGAATGTAAGTAGTTTTGCTCTTTAGTGTCGCTTTAGGTTTATTTAGGTTTTCTTTAGGTTTATTTGTCATTTTTGCTTATTTTATGTTCAGTTTTCACCGTTCATGACCAGTGATCACCGATCGAACCAAGCACGAGAAACTTGGAGATTAAAGACAGATTAATAGTCCAATCAACGCGTCGAAATTTCTGTGTCGACCCCAACAAGGGCCACTTGCCAGTTTTCAGGGAAACATTCCAGATCTTATGAATGACACTTGTGAAAATCTCAGCGTGATCCCTCCAAATCCAAAAGGGAATGAGATCTGGTCCCATAGCGGTTTTCTTCAGATGTTGTAAGCAATTCCACACGTGTCTTTCTGATATCTGAGGGGCTTCTAAGCTCTTATCCACAATAGCTGGTACCGGCTTCATATATGCGTCATCAGTGCACAAATCGGCGAAGTAGTCGTTAAGCTCCTCCAGTGATTTAGTGTCCAATGTAACGTCAGCAGACATGCTGATCGTTGGGACAAGTTATCTACGTGCTTCCACCATTCTCTGGATCCGACAGGTGCTTTTGCGAGTGTTCTTCTGTTCTTACTAATCAATTCGCTTATTTTCCTGTTAACCTCAGCCAGCCGATCTTTATTGCTTGGAGCTATTCTTGACTTTACCCTCATTAACGATTTTACTAAGGGTGTCATCCACACCGGATCACGCGATGACATGCGCACTGACCGCAACGGCATACACTCATCCATGTGGTGTTTAATTTTTGCTTCCAAATTAAACTACTATTTATATAAGAGCCTGTTTAGGCTAACTTGGAAAAATCCAGGTTCTTAGTCGCGGGTTTTTCGCATCTTAATTTAAGAAGAGAACTTTTTAACTGCAAAGCCCAAAGGGTCGTGAGAGCAAATATCATGAGTTGATTTTAAAATTTTCCTTCAGTTTTGAATAGACCAAAGCCTTCTCTCGACTTTTTTCCCTCTCTTTGTTGGTTACAAAACATTGATAATAAATCAACAAGTTGTAGAGGTTTGTAATGACGTCTGTATTTTTGTTTGGCTTCACGCAGCTATATTATCTCTGCCCTCTTGACGAATAAAGAAGACAAAGGATTGGTTTTTAAGGAGTGCGTGGAGCGCAGAGAATTTACCGCCTACAACATAAACATTTGACGAAGGGAAAGCCGAATTGTTTACATCCCTATATTTACCCGTTCTTTAATTTGACGAAAAGCTAGAGAAGCATACCTCATTGAGAGAGATAAAACTTTTGAACCATTGGGTATAAGAAATATGAAATGTAATACAGTCTTTATTTCTTCTATTTGTTATCATTTATTTATACTATTTTACATTTCTTATTTTTACATTTCAAATTTCTTTCCAATCACTACTTCAACGGTTTTTGTTTTCAATGTTCACTTTTTTCTCATTTAAATTTTCTCGTGTTTTTGTAGTATCATATTGCACGCTATTCCTTAATTTTCAAATTGTAACGTCAAATTGTTAACCTCTTCATTATATGAAGACCCTGAAGAAGGAAGGCCGTGCCTTCCGAAATATTGGTAAAAATATATATATATATTCCCGACTGTAACACCAGCCTTGCCTCTTTTGTTTTATAGCCGAGTTTCACGATAGCTTCGCACGGTTTTCGTAGTAGTTTGCGTCGAAAATTGGAGGAGCTTTAAAAGCTACCAAGAACCTTAAATCAATAAGAAAGATGAAAAGTGCCTGCTGTTTTTAGTTTTAAAATATCCACACGTATCCAGATATTTTTAAAAACAGAGATAACTTTATCGGTTTTCAAAACAGTACGCGTCCAAATGAAGTGTATTTGATTCGTTTTCTCACGACGATAAAATACGATAACATTTCTTACGGAGCATGCTTAAGGTTAGGAGTATGTGATGTTTGACATCATTGTATTGGAAAGCGTTTGCCGGGTTTTGACCGTCCACATGTAAACGAGAACCGGCGTTTTCAAAAACCTCTACTCTAGGAACCGTTTTCGAAAACCTGCTTTTCATGGTGTCCGAAAACGCCGTTTACGTGTGGACGGACGTAAAAGGGAGATAAAATCTGTGTCCTGTGAACGGGGCCCGAAAGTGGAATCAATGCTGTCCAGGTGGAAGATATTCACTTTGTAATTGATTTGAGTCCCTCCCCCCCCCCCCCCCTACCCCCCCGCTAACCTCTCCGTTCACCCACCACACTGCAAAACAAACCAGCATTATGAGGGTGTTGAGGCAGCATGGTATTTTCAGTTTCCTTGAAAGTTTAGAGACTTTATGTTAAAACAGCTATTCTCCTGTATCTACGTTGTAGGTAGTCAATCCAAGTCACTGCCCAACAGTGCCGTGGGCCTCTGGCTCCAGCAAGAAAGGATGGTGAGAAGGGTGTGCCACAGGATAACCACAGAAAAAGTGCACACAGGTAAGCCACTCTTATATTGCTAACTGGGATCGAACATAGTGCCTTTGGGCTTTCAGATTGTTTTGTTGTTGTAGTGAACGAGCGGACAAGTTACTTGTCGCACATAATAACGCCGATGAGGTGCCTGGTTATTTTGGGGACTAAAAATGCTGCTCGATCGAAGAAGTAGTAATTAGTTGGATGACATTAATTAAGCATGATCAAGCCATCTTGTTTACATTCGACACAACTCAGCCTCTACCTGTTCCACAGAAAATGATCAGGGAGGCACGTTTGGGAGCTGCTTCATACAAGACGGTAGTCTAGTCTGGAGGTCTAACTCCAGTTATACAGGAAATAATCGTTTATGGTCTGTCACCTTTCAACTGATTGCAAAATAGGGTGTAAATTTTACATTTGTGATAAATGTAGTAACTGTTAGTTAAATCATTTGATAAAAAAAAGAGCTGAAAGAAAAGACAGTTGACTTGAAAGAGCATGCATGCAACATTTTTATTTAGTCTTGAACTGGGAACTTCAAGCGTTGAGTAGTTATTAGGGAGTTTAAGATACCGCGACTACGGACTACGACTACGGTTAAACATGCTACTGCGCATGATCAAAACCACGTGACTGTTTATTTTTCCCCCGTAGTCCTGCGGCTACGGTGAGTTGTTGAGCTGTTTCTCGTAGTCGGGACTACGGAGATCCTTTTGCTCGTATTTTGCCGTCTCGGTAATTCAAGAATCTCGTCTTTTTGTAAAAACGTTTTCAATTCACCTGCTTTAAGTGCGAGGGAAGCGAAATATGTAAGTTGTGTCTAATTTCTGCTCAGATTTACGCTTTTAATCCACCGTTGTGACTACAGTTTTATCTCTCATATTTAAATAAGCTTAGCTGTTTATACGCAGAATTCAGATTGACTGCCGAGGAGAAGAGAAAGCATGTAGGTAATTTACTTTCTCTTCGCACTTGAAAAGTTTCAATGTTTGTTCGAACTGATTAGTGTGTCTTTCTACTTGTGTAACCTTTGTTTATGCGAGTTGTTGTATCGCATTTGCTTAATGAAAATGATGTAAACATCTTCGAGACAATCGAAACTCGGCATTTCAATACTTCAAACTACATCAGATCAGTAGTCGGAGAAGTCCATCTTCTAAATCTAATAAATGAGCTGTTACTATTATATTTCTGTCTATTTCTTTAATATTTGACATACACCTAATTGCAATAAGGTTGTCATAGGAAAAAGCAAAAAGCCAAATAGGAATTAATTAGCATTAAATTATCATTGCTTGCAACATTCACAACACACACGCTTATAGCTGAATATTAATCACGTAATATGAAAGCTAAATCATTTGCATCAGTTTCTTGGTGTCATTCTAATGCAATTCGAGGCTGATTCATCTAGCGGATTTCAAACGTGCTCTAATTACAAACGTACATCGGATAACTACTAAAGAAAAAATGGCTCCATTTTTTTCAATAAATATAGCCTGGGGTAAATTCCAGGAACGCGACGCGTCTTCTCGTTTAATGCTAAATGGAAAAGCCAGTCTGCGTATGGTTTGCAGTGCACAACACCATCAGATCACAATTTTCAAGCATCAAATCAGGGGTGTAGGCAGGACTTTCCATCGTGGAGAGGGTGAGGCGTTCCTCCGCCAGTTCCTCTCCCGCGCCACAAACCAAGCTTCGTTTGTCAGGACCCTTTTGTTACACACATCAGTGTTTCATGTGCGGAATCTTACAGCGCGGAATTACAGAATTATTTCTTGTTATTGTGAATGACTTCTTAAATAATTGTTAAATTATTAAAATACGCAAATGTAAATCACATGCTTAATTAATTCCTATTTGGCCTTCTGCTTTTTGCTTTTTGCTTTTTGCTTTTTTCTATGACAACGTTATTGCAATTAGGTGTAAGTATTCATGGGCGAAAAACTGAAGTAAAACCTGTGGAACGAAAACTTTGTTTACCAATTTCACCCGACGTAATTGCTTCCTTCAAGTATGGAAGAATTTGTTCATTGTTCTAAAGATAAGATCACATGCAAAACTGACTTGCATTTTTATTGTGAACAGTGATGAAAACAAGAAAATCTTTGCGTGTTGTTTCCCTCTCCGCCTCTTCTCTCGTAGTCTACTGTCTGTCGTGCAATCTTAACGTTCTATATTTGCACGACTCAACCCAGTGCTACAAACAAACTCTAGGACAACGCTCGCCCAGCCGTAGTTCGTAGTCCGTAGTCTCCTTATCTTAAACTCCCTATTAACTGTACGAGGGGAAGGAGACTGTGTTGGAGAAAACAATAACAAAAATCAATATCATTTTTAAGTTGATTGCAGTTAAGTCGTTAATAAAAACATGTGTAAGCTTGTAAGGGCCACTTGGCATTAACAAACTACTGTACGTAAGATCCTGAATAAGTATGAACGTGACAAAATGTTCTTTTCAAGACGAACGTGCCTTCAAGTCGTTGTACTATTCTAGGCTTTTAGCATTGTGGTCCATGTTAATTAATGCTTCAAACACCATGCATAAATTATTATCCTTATTATGTCATTCTTTGCAGGAAGTGGTCAGAAATTCCAGGTGACAACCTACAGAACGAGACTCATGGAAGCGAAACGAGATTTAAAATGGAAAAGAAACAGGTCGGGTAATGGACTTTGTCTATCCAGCTTAGCTTAAAGCTAATTCTAGACAAGAGAAATAGAAGCTTCTCACAGGCCTCGGTTCTGGGGAAAATTATAGAGTTAGTGTGCGAAGCAGTCGTGTTTGGAATTAGTTTCAGTTTCAAACAAAAGGTGGAGGAGGTCACGCGCATGCGTGACAAGCGTGATAAAATCGCGCGCTTAACGCGCGAGAATCCGCCACGCATTGAGCTATTCGCGCTTTGTGAGTAGCGATCCAAGTAAAAACGCGAATGCTTTGCAGTCTGCCTATTGCTACAGTCCTGTAGTCTTAAGTAGTCGTTTGGCAACTCCGGCAGCCTCAATGCGATTTCTCCAGCCTTTTCTAATTCCATGGTTTTTAGGGGTCTACTCTACCTGCAAGCGAAGTCTCTCAAATGTGACGATGGGATGAGGAGAAGGAATGCAAGAAAGGAAAGTTTAGAAATAAAACCCTTCGCCCTCCATTGCTACCAATAACTTGCTCGTTGCCGACAAATTCAGGGGGAGAGACGGACCTCTCCACCCCCGGGTGACGCCGCTGCGGCGCCCTCAGCGCCAAGGGTCAGCGAACAGGGAAATGGGGGACGAGTCAGTCGATACTAAATCTCAGACTCTACTTATTACTGTTTGCTTAACTCATCGGTACTGTTACCCTATAATTCTAGACACCTGTTTTGTTATTTCGGACAACTCGTACTCTTGTTCTTGTTCTTCTTGTTCTTCTTGTTCTTCTTATTATTCTTAATTATCATCATCATTATTGTTACTATTACTTCTGTCAGGGGCCAGCTCCTGGTGATCAGTTGTAAAAAATACGTTCGGTACAAATGAAGCTGTTGTTGTTGCCACCTTGTCTCACCCATCACTTTTTCCCTAAAACAGGTCTGCCTAGACATAAACCTCTGCATCGCTTCTCCTTCAGAGGTGACAACAATCAGGAATTTAAATGGTCTGCAAGACATCATTAGCGCTATTAATTGCACGTGCGCGCCACGTGAAAGAGGCAGCAGGCGTGTGTCCGCTGAACATGTGCACTTCAGAGGAACTAAGTACGAAACAAGAGTTGATGTTGGTCAGTGCGTTAGAAGATGTCGTGTGCATGGTGAGTCATGAATAATGTTGTTAGAGAGCTTTAGATTTGAGGACGAGGACGAAATTTATCTTGAAGTTTTTCTTACGAGTATTCTCAAAAATTATACACCCCCAGAAAGCTTTATTATTTTACTCTCCCGCTGATACAGTCGACTCCCGATAACTCGAACCCTCGCTAACTCGAATCTCGTGCTAACTCGAACCATTGGATTTCAATACCAATTTCAAGACTGAGACACACGTATCAACTCCGCGGTAAGGCCAGTACCTTACGTATGCGCACAACTCTATCACCCGGGCAGTGGCAGCCATGGACAGCTTTTTCGCCCTTACTGAGGCTCATCAACATAGCATAGCTGTCGAGTCAATGGACGATCCCGTGTCTCAAAGAGAAATAAGCAATAAAGCTTCAAATGTTGCAAGTAGAGGTGAATTAGGACGATTGCTATTAATTATTAATATCTACAAAAACATCCCTTATTACACATTGTATCTTCTGCGTAAAAACGAGGATATACTATTGTTAAACAAAACTTTCGTACCTCGCTAGAACTTCACTATAATGGTAAAAATAGCTTTTACCATAATCTTATCAAAATATCTGAATATTTTAACCTGCCCGATTTTTATCCTAATAATTTAAGTGAAGCTATGATCAAACATTATAGAAATAAAATAAAACAAAAAATATTACATATTGATTACATACAATCATTCTAAGAAACTACAATTTTACAGCATATTTAAACATGATTATAAAATTTCAAGTTATCTAGACTTAACCAGAAATTCAACCAATCAAAAGGAAAGACTTAGTGAAAATTCGTATAAATAACCACAAACTCGTGATTGAAACTGGAAAATATAATCAAACTCCCCACAACGATAGATTTTGCCCTGTTTGTAACTCTGGCATAATTGAAGACGAATTTCATTTTCTCTTGCATTGTCCAAAGTATTCAATCCCAAGGGAAAAATTCTACAATCAAATCCAACATAATTTTGTTGATTTTAATCAGCTATCTTGCACAGAATTAATAATTAAATTGATGAAATCACAGAATTTTTCTGTAAATTCACATTTGTTAAAATGTATTTCATTATGTAATGATTAACGTATTAATAATTTGTTATCAAATCATACTGATGACACTTGATTGGCCATTTTAATCATTTTTGCATTGTATTATCATTAGTGTAAATTGTAACTTTATCTTAAAGCTTTTGCAATACTGTAAATATATAGTAATGCAAATAAAGCTTATGTTGTTGTTGCATTACATTTAATCGAAAAAGCCCGCCCTCAAATCACCTTGGCATCTTTAAGTAGCAAAATCAATAAGCACCGCAGCGCTCTTTCGAAATTTCCATCCGATTTTTTTACAATTTGGTTTGCGCGAACTTAACTGACTGAAGTTTAATACGCAGCCTTGCAGACTCAGTTAATGGGAGTATCACGTACGTACTGTCTACGATAAATAAAATTTAAAGTTGTTTAGGGAGATACTTTATCATCACTTTCATCATACTTATTTAAATACCATAATGCGAAGAAGAAATCAGTGAAAGTTCAAACCTTGTTTTGTTTTGAACTTTCATTTCTTCTAAAGACAGGTTTTAAACTTATAGAGTGTTTTCACATGACGTCACGGCGGCCATATTGGTGTCCCAAAACAATGAAATGGCGGCCATGTTGGTGTCCCAAACCAATCCTGTGGGAGATGAACTCTTTTCTTATGCAAACTCTTTCTTTTGTTCCAATAAATTTGCGTAGATGCTGGCCACGTGAGTGAAAACACTCTATATCAATATGCTTCTAGCCAGTGTACAGACGTCCCCTCTCCCTCAGAAAAAATCGGGAGAAGAGACGACGTTTCTTCTCCCGATTTTTTCTGAGGGAGGGGGGACGTCTGTACACAGGCTATATGCTTCAAGCTTACATCAGCAATGGTAATCAACATATTAAAAGGTCTGATTAGCAAAAATTAGTAAGCGCTGCTATATTGCAGGGAAATGCGGCACTATCGCTTGAATGGGTTGAATGCAGGAGAAAAATGTGTTCATTCGAAAGAGTGCCGAGGCGTTTATTTATTTTTCTTCTTCTCCTGTGCGACTCTTACTTGAGGTCGGAGCCCTTTCGATTAAATGCAGTAAAACATTGAATTTTTCGACAGAGCGTCGCGGCGCTTATTGCTTTTCGATTTAAAAGATGCCAAGGATTTTCGGGTGGCGCCGTTTCGATTAAGTCCTTTTTTTCAAGCTGTGTTGTGCCAGAAAGTGGCGGGTTTGTGTCATCGAGTGTGTGTGCGTGTGTAATTTTGGGCTCTAGCCCTGGTAGGGGAAGGCGGTTGTGGGAATGCGTCAAAGGGCTATTGATAAAAAATTCTAGGACAGTTCCCTGGAGAGAGACCTATCTCGGAAAAAATATAAATGAATGTTTGAGACAGAGGAAACACCCGGGAGGGATACTCCCTTACATAGGCTATATAGGTATTTGCTGCCCCATCGGGTAGGGTTTTTGCGCCGTTTTGGTCTGAAAACGGGTATGGTTTTCGAGGGAACTACGGGAGTGTATGAACGTATTTAACGTTTCAATTCCAAATAGTAAGAAAGAAAGAGAAATATGGGAATTCGAAAATCGAAACGAATTTAAAAGTTTCAGCTATTCTGCCGTGGTAGTGAGAATTAGAATGCAAAAAAACTTATGTCCTATTTTATAGTAGTAATTGTACCTAAACAGTCTTTGTGTCAGCCATTATTTATGTATAGTAGGAAGTGTATTTTGTGTACTTGTAGTAGTATTTTATTGGTTTAGATGTAGTAGTGCTTGTGCAAAAAAATAAAGGGAAAAAAAAATTTAAGGAA
Organism: Porites lutea; assembly: GCF_958299795.1. Lineage (NCBI taxonomy): Eukaryota > Metazoa > Cnidaria > Anthozoa > Scleractinia > Poritidae > Porites > Porites lutea. The sequence goes on along the minus strand of NC_133207.1, from coordinate 32,391,540 downwards.
TTTTTTTGTTTGCGCTCTAATGTAAGTAATACTAACATAATTTCTGCCTAAAGGCTAGGTCTGAAAACGGGTCTGGAAAATGACATTTTTCGGTCTGAAATAGGGTCAGGATTTGGAGAACCGGGCGGCACACCCCCACCAAGAATTCCGAGGAGTACACCCCCGGGGGGGGGGGGGGGGGGAACAGAACAACAGATTTTGTTTTGAGCAATGCGTTTATGCAATTTAATTAATTTCCACAAATATTTGTCCACGCAAGAATTAAGCCTTCACTTAACCTACAGTTTCTATTTAGCATTGTAAAGGACACTGACATAGGCGTACGGGCCAAGGGGGGCTGCAGCCCCCCCAAATATTGGTCAACTCAGATTGTTTGGGCAGCGAGAGAAAATTTGGGCAAAGCCAGTTTTTAAAGACGTCTCCATGTTTATTTAATTATTTTGAAGACCTGAATATTAACCTGAAGTAGGCGTAATAATCCAGTTACATTACATAGGTGGTTTGCCTAGTATCTGATGAGTAATTTACATATTTGCAGTTTTTTTTTTCGTTGGGCACTATACTGCACTGCACTAGCTGGAATGGGCTATTTCCAGTCGTGAATTAATTAAAATAAACTTTCGCATAATTTTCTAGAATCATCTCCACTCGAAGAACAGTGTATAGCAGATAGCATTTAGCAATGGGTATAACCTGCATAGCAAGCGTTTCCGCGCGAGTTCGACTGGAAACGCTTGCTACGCAGGCCAGTACAATGGGTATGAAAATGAAGAAGTGGCTGACTAATTCTCAGTTTGAATTACGAGAAGAATCTTAATTCTTTTAAAAAATCCATCGAGCGGTTTAAAATTATTCGCTAACTTGTTAAAGTAGACCGAAATGTTTACAAAACCGCTAACAAGAGTGTCTCGATAAATACCAATCAAATCCTTTTTTCCATTCTAGCAATCAAGCAGAGCTATCTCCACGATCTTTCACACATGTTTTTGAAACGATTAAAACTACTATGAGGTGCTTCGTTTCCACAGATAACGGCAAAAAATCAAGATTTTCCCTTTCTTACCGTATTTCTAATAATAAAAACTTCATTCCAAAATATCTCGATAACGCACTTAAGGTTTTGCTTAAACTTCACGAACATCGAAGCGACCGTATTGGAGAAAAAAGCTCCTGTGAACGACTTTGTAAGGATCCTGTGCCGAGAATCATTGCTGAAGCAAAAATAGATAATGGAGTCATTTCGTTGCTATAACAACCCCGATGTCATTGCAACCCGGATGATGACTAATTCTCATCTTAATACAACTGTGGTCGCAATTTTTCCAAATGTTTGTTTATGGCGACGTAGTTTATGCTATTGACCCTGAAAACCTGTATCGAGCCGCCTTCATATGCCAGGACGGCCTATGTTGTTGCAATATGGCCCTCATTTCTTTTCCACTCTTTCATAAAAATTTTTGGCAACTTGCGAGAGTTTTTTGGGCAAATGGTTTACCGCCCCCCCCCCCCCCCCCCCCCTGGCAAAAAATTTCCCGTACGCCTATGGACACTGATCATTGACTATGAAGTGGAACAACATTTTTTACGTTGCATTTGTATACTCATTGCACCAGGATGTAGCCCCACGCTTTAATGTTTCTGTTACCATTGTCTGGTTCATGAGAGGCCGTGTTTCCACAGGTGTTGTCACCATAAGGATAACCACCAAAACCAAACCCAATTCTTGAGTCAGGGGAATTACACTCGTTTTGTTCGTTTCCTATGATACCTATTCTTGCTTTGTTTCTGATTAGCCCGTGACAATTGAACCCTTCCTTGTTACAATTTCTCTGCAGCGATGCCTGTCGGCCAATCAGCTTCTTCCAGGTGTCACGACCCAGTGACGTCGAACGGTAGTCTCCGTCAGCGATCAGGGAGTGTAAGGAGTTGGCTTGTTTGTTGATGACGATTGAATTAACTTGAAGGCCGATCTTCATGGCGAGGCAGATCTTAGTGAATGGTGTGCTCCAGTAGGTGGGTAATTTTGTTTCTTGACCATTAAGCAGGGTCTTTCCCGCAGAGGGATTATGGTCCTTCTTGTTGGTCCACAACTGTGAATCGTAACGAAAGGTATTCTAAACAGATAAAGAATGATATATCGTCAATTAACAAACCGTTTTCACATGACATCACAGCAGTCACATTCTGCTCCAAAAGTTTGTAAGACTATCCAATTTGGCCTTCTGGGCCCTGGGGGTCAACTACATCCAACCTCCTCCCCCTCCCCAAGTAGTTTTGAGAATATCTAGGCTAAGACAATCAAACACCTGGTAAGAATTAAAATAATGTAATAAATACCCCAGCCAGGTAAATGAAGTAACATGGCGGGATTCCTCTTAACATTTCGCTGTGATGATGGTCAATGGCCGCCATCTCGGTGTACTAGTGAGCCAGTGTGAAGAGGGCTACATTATATGACTGGCCGTTTTACGACCCGTCAAGATGAAGCGAATCCTGGGGTCTGTACAAGAAACAATTTCCTTTTTGGCCATGTAATAAATCCTTGATTTACCAAATCTTCGGTCAAGATGACTGGATACTGGGCTGGTTCTTTTTCGCGTTTTTATGGACCTCAACTCGGTCTCGGTTCATAAAAACGCAAATAAAAAGGAACTCAGCCAAAATCGAGCCAAATTAGCCTCATGGTTTGTCAGTAAAGCCCTATTCTTGCAAGAAACCTTCGCGGTAACATTTTTGAGAGCAGCACACAAGATTGTCCTCACGGGAAGACCCACTTTTGCGCAAATAATGGTAGGAAATATGCCAAAAAAGGTAAAAATTAAATAAAATCAATTTCTGTACAAAAATTCTGCTCCTTCATTGTAAAACTAACAATTCATCTGAAGCTATCAACCTTTCAGATAATAAACGTTTTGCCCCAAGGATTGCACTGGATTGAAATCACGCCCTTTGCCCCATTCATACCAAAGCTTAAAATTTACCTAACAGCTAACAGCAAACATGAGCCGGAATGGTTTACACAACAGACTCCCATACCCTGCAGTCCAGTGTGGATTGGCAATGTCTACATTTGATATTTCAATAGTACCCCCAGCCAAAAGCTGACCGGTATGTTCGTTTCCTTTCAGCTAATTGTTTAAAGGCTGTTTAGTTACTTTCATAAAACCATCTCCGCTGTTCACTTAGGGACCGGTCATTATTTATCACCTGGGGGGGGTCGGAGGATTTTGGGGGGGATCACTTGATTTTTAGGAGAACAGAGGGGGGGATCAGTCGTAACTGAGAGCCCAAAAGGGGGGGATCACTGAAAATTTTGGAAGAATTCAGAGGGGGACCACTCAAATCTGCTTGAACAATGCCAGTTTGAAAGCATACAACATAAATGTGCCCATTCTGCTGGGAGATGATAGCATTTGCAATCTCAATTTGTTCTAACACAACTTTATTTTGAAAAACGGAAGTCTGTCACACTGGCGAATGTGTGCATTTCAATTTATATCGAGAAAGCTTTGTTTTAACGCTTTTATATTTTTCCTTTTATAACGTGCTCATGACTTAGCTAATATTCATCTTTAAACATGACAGGTGAATTCTAAATTGTGAACTATATAAACTTCTGATAACTGAAACATTGTAAAAAGCGTGTTTGTTTAAACATAAACCATTTATCGCCTCTCCAGGAATGGGCGTCCTGTGTCAGCTCTATACTAAATTCGATTCAACTGCTTCATCTGCCTCATCTTGAGCCTCATCATCCCATTCAACAACTTCATTTGCCTCTTGAGCCTCGTCATCCGATTCAACAGCAACATTTAGTCCCATTCGGCAGGTTGACCCTCGACTTTGTGCCCTCAAAATGGCCGCTACTTGCTCTAGATTTTTTGCTAGGGTCGTGCTAAAAATACCCTTAATACCTGTATATGAACGTTTAAAACACTAAATATACACGTCGAAAGGTGAATATGGGTACAAAGACATGGGGGGGGGGGGATCACTAAAGTTATATATAGTTATGAGGGGGGATCACTTCAATAAAATAACATTTAAAGGGGGGATCGGCTAAATTTCATCGTGTTTAGCCCAAAATCCTCCGATCCCCCCCAGGCGATAAATAATGACCGGTCCCTTATGTCCAGGATTGCAATCTGTCGCAAAACTGATTTGCTAGCAATTCTCGGTCGCAATTTTAGCAAAAAATAGATTAAAGTAAACTGCTCGAGGTTGATCGATGGGTTATTTAACAATTATTCCACGAGTGCGCGTTGGATATGAAATGGTAGCTTAGCCAACGAGCCGCGTAGCGCCGAGATGGCTACAATCATTTCATATCCAACAAGGGCGAGTAGAATAATTTTTTTTTTTTATCAAAAACGCCCACAAAACAGTATCGAGAATTCTTCCCAACTTTATTTGTAAGGGACCGGTCATTATTTATCGCCTGGGGGGGATCGGAGGATTTTGGGCTAAACACGATGAAATTTAGCCGATCCCCCCTTTAAATGTTATTTTATTGAAGTGATCCCCCCTCATAACTATATATAACTTTAGTGATCCCCCCCCCCCCCCCATGTCTTTGTACCCATATTCACCTTTCGACGTGTATATTTAGTGTTTTAAACGTTCATATACAGGTATTAAGGGTATTTTTAGCACGACCCTAGCAAAAAATCTAGAGCAAGTAGCGGCCATTTTAAGGGCACAAAGTCGAGGGTCAACCTGCCGAATGGGACTAAATGTTGCTGTTGAATCGGATGACGAGGCTCAAGAGGCAAATGAAGTTGTTGAATGGGATGATGAGGCTCAAGATGAGGCAGATGAAGCAGTTGAATCGAATTTAGTATAGAGCTGACACAGGACGCCCATTCCTGGAGAGGCGATAAATGGTTTATGTTTAAACAAACACGCTTTTTACAATGTTTCAGTTATCAGAAGTTCATATAGTTCACAATTTAGAATTCACCTGTCATGTTTAAAGATGAATATTAGCTAAGTCATGAGCACGTTATAAAAGGAAAAATATAAAAGCGTTAAAACAAAGCTTTCTCGATATAAATTGAAATGCACACATTCGCCAGTGTGACAGACTTCCGTTTTTCAAAATAAAGTTGTGTTAGAACAAATTGAGATTGCAAATGCTATCATCTCCCAGCAGAATGGGCACATTTATGTTGTATGCTTTCAAACTGGCATTGTTCAAGCAGATTTGAGTGGTCCCCCTCTGAATTCTTCCAAAATTTTCAGTGATCCCCCCCTTTTGGGCTCTCAGTTACGACTGATCCCCCCCTCTGTTCTCCTAAAAATCAAGTGATCCCCCCCAAAATCCTCCGACCCCCCCCCCCCCCCCAGGTGATAAATAATGACCGGTCCCTTAGAACTTCATCTGCGCTTAACGAGTGTCTTTTGGTCAATGACTTTCAAAACAACTGCTTCACAGAATGTCACTGATAACACGTAACGCAAAAGAGTATCGAGGTATGACTGCACAATAAATGTCACAAAATCTACCTAAGCGGTCCCTTCAAGATTTTCTGTCTTCACGTCATCCTAACCATTTCGTACTTGCGGGCGCAAACAATAGAAACGTCACCATAACCACCGATTCCTCGTGGCCCCTGTTCAAGCAAGTCGAGATTTTTTCTGGCATACTGACTGTATATTCCAGCTGTAAGTACTTTCCTTACTATACGCGCGAGTTACTGGAGTGCCTCCTCGGGATTTCGCCTTCTGGGCGAAATCCCTGCGGAGGCAAAAATTGATGCATCGCTGCTGCTACCTTTTCGCCATCGGTCTTCATGACGAGCGTCCATCCACCGCCTCCGCATGCTCCAAACTCAGCAGCTTCCATGTGACAGTACACAGGAATTAGTTTAGACTCCACATTCAGGAAGTAGGCTTTGTTCTCACGCTTCCTAGTAAATAGATATTTTTGTAATGATATATTTGAGGCACTGCATGAAATCAAACAAGATTTGTTTTCTCTACATGTTTTAGTAAGTGACCGTCCTCATATTCAATCGGATGCAATAAACGATTGGATTTAGAGACATAAAAAGAATAAATATAAACAAGAATGTGACAATCTTTCGCACGTCGCGGACAAAACTGACATTTGGTACGGAGCAATGTCGACCTTGCAACAAAGAAAGACGCACGGTTACAAAAAGTAGCACCAGCCGAATGCAGAGAAGGTTGTTTGAATCGGGTGGTGCCGCCTAAAAAAGAATTATATGTACCCACTCGGAAAGTAGCACGAGAGCAAGCTCTCCTATTTGGGCAAGCGAGGCTCGCACAAATAGGAGAGCTTGCTCGCAGGCTACTCCGAAGCTGCAGTAAAACGGATAGTTAAGCCGTTAAAGCGAGAAATGTTATAATTGACCACAAACGTAAAAGTTTTCAAATGTAATACAGATGAACCACAAGTGTAATAAGGCCCGCATATATGAAATGAAAACCGTAGTTTCTTAACGTGTATAATTTTGTTTTTTTAACAATATTTCGGCTGGCCATACCAGCCTTCTTCGGGTTTACAGATCTGTAAACCTGAAGAACTGGTATGGCCAGCCGAAATATTGTTATAAAAAAACAATACACGTTGTTATGAATCAGCTTTGCAGTAGTCTTCTCTACTTACATGTTTCCAGCAGATGCTGCCCTGCCACAAGTTTTTGATAAAACGAAAGATCAAAAAATCATACGAAAAGACATGAACGATACCTGGAATTCTGTGTTAGATTTGCTAGTATACTCAAAATGTCCAATTAAATGAAATTCTGGACCACAGGTACAAAACACTAGCCCTTAGACATCATTAACCCTTCTTGATGATGACATGTCTTGTTCGGGATGGCATTGCACATTTTGCATTGCTCTAAACACTGTGTGAAACAATTCAAAGGTACTTTCGGGAGTATGGCTGAAAGCATTTTTGTTAAATTGCCAGCCACACTAAATATCCAGCCAGAATATGTCTTCTAGACTTGGGGAAATACACAAAGTTTGTGGGTTCCATTATTTGTCACCAAGTAATTATTTCTCTCTGGAGACGCTCAGTGCTGCAATAAAGACTGTTGTGAGTGCCTATTAATTCGCCCCAGAGATGGGAATTTGACTCAAAATTGACCCAAGGGTGGGAAAATTGAAACCACTGATAGGTGCATTAGATCAAATGTCACCACTGTACAGACAAAACATTGCGTAACACTCGCGTAAAACGTGACAGTTCATGTGTGTCGGCGTAGAACGTGTACGAAGAATTTGACATATACATGTACTGTACTCACGAGGTCTTATCATAAATTTTCTTGCAACTTGACTCTATCCTACCTGTAAAAAAAATGATTGACAATGCGTCATTTCGTCATTGATTCTTTCACGAAGGACAGTGCGCATGAGAAAAGCTTGTAAATCACGAGCCGAAGACGAGTGATTTACAAGCTTTTCGAGTGTTCTCCCAACATCCCAAGTGGGTTATCACGCCGCCTATTGAAAGTGTGGTCTATTGCTTAAGTAAATTTTAATATGTTCAGGTACACGTTCGGAATACCCTTTCCTGCAAGCACACCTAAAGGATCCTTTAGTCAGGGGCACCTAACGAGAATATAGTTCAAAACCACTTAAACATAGAATTGTTAAACGTATTTTAGTATTTAAACGGTAGATATAGGCATATTTTTATCCCCTAAAAATTTTTTATCTGTTCGGATTTCCTAGCTGAAAGTCAAGTGATCCGAAAATTATAGGGATCAAAACTTACCTTTTCGAAAATTTTAGCCAGAAGAAAGGCTCCCGAAAATTCTAGGTGACCTTTTTAGGGTAAAAATCCGTTAAAAATAGGCAATTATACCATTTTTTAGATGTCCGAAAATCCTAGGAGAGGCAGAAAAGCAAGAAATTTTACAACAAATGTTCCGAAAATTCTAGATCTCAAATCGTCTTCCGAAAAGATATTTTTCCGAAAATTGTCGTTGGGTGCCCCTGTTTAGTGTTACGGCACAATGAACTGGTGGCGTTACAGTTGTGTTTTACTGTCTCTCTTGCTGCAAATTAAGCGTTAATGCTGAATTATCAAACCGTAGATCTGTTAAGCATCATAATATGCCGTACACATTCCTATTTTGTCGATGCTTTTATCATTTCAACCTGATTCACCCACGTAAACCCGAGAAAAGAAGAAGACAATTTTAAAGTATACATTTCAATAAGCATATCTTGAAGTGCTCGGTGGTATATTTACCTAAAACACACTTGTAAGATCCCTTATTGTTTTTGCATTCTGAAATATCGGTGTTACATAGGTGTTCTCCAGTCTCACACTCGTTTATGTCTGCAATCAAGAGTTAATGCTGAATAATCAACTGACTTTGTTCGATTTTAATGTAGACGCTGTTTTTCATGTTGCACACACTTGAAAAGCTTTCGCTGAGGGAGTTTAGCCTACGAAAAAGGAAAATTTTGGCGGCTCGAGCACGCAAAGCCAGCGAGAATAATACGGCTAGGAAATGCACGCGCTAAAATGTTCCTCGAACTCGCCATGTGAGCCTGTTTGCAGGCTACGGGGATCTGGAGGCTGCAACTACAGGCGAACCTGTATTAAGCAGCACCGTATTAAGCGGCCACCCTCTATTAAGCGGTCAGTTTTCAAAGTCCCGAAAATTACTTCTCTTGATGTACTGTAATTTCGATGTCTATTAAGCGGTCGCGGTCACCATTTGCTAAGTCCCAACTAGACTTTTTCTATTGTCGTAACCTGTATTAAACGGTCACATGGTGTTCACAGTTTTAAATAATGTAACACACTAGGTACAACAATTGATTTCCTTGTTTATTTTCGCAAACCATTAAAACGCCAGAAATGAATGTTTCTATTTGAGGTCAAATGTCTGTTCTGATCAGCACTGGAGATCTAATTCTTTGAACTGTATTTCGTGCAACCTGTATTAGGCGATCACTCTGTATTAAGCCGTCACTTAGCCATTCCCCGAGGGTGACCACTCAATACAGGCTCGACTGTAACATCAACATTCATCGTAGATACGACCTGTGGGGTGTTTCTTGGTGATGGGGAAACTATTCTTTGTAAGCTATAATTGTTATGTGGTGTGGATATTGTTCAGTGTCTTTTTAATCTTTTGTATTACGTCATTTTGTGATTGCACCAGTCCACAACACCAAGATACTACTGATCTATGACATACCACGTCTAAAAATGAAACCGGTTTCCAGCTTTAGCTAGCTTTCTGAGTGGCTGTAATCTTTATGGTATGGAATAGCATAAAACTAAAGATGAAATCCTGTTAGTTTAAGCTCCGTATGGTTTGCTACCTGTACAGTTAACACCATCCCCAGAATATCCTTGCTTACAAGTACAAGTGAAGGAACCCTTGGTGTTGGTGCAGTATGCATCATCGTGGCAGTTATGTAGTCCCGTTTTACACTCATCTACAAATCAGCAAGTGGAAGTTAGGTAAGAATTTGACGTAAAGTAATCCACCGACAAAGCCAGTTTTCACTTTCAGCCGATCAAGAGTTGTTTAAATTGTTTATTTGCAACAGTTCAACTGAGTTCAAATTATGATAATCTATGAATACTCTTCGTTCAATGTCACCAACTACGGCGTGATTTACTAAACAAGTTTGTTAAAGGACTTGGAACGTTAGTCTCAAAACTTCAATCAAGAAACTTTGCACCCCTAAGGACGCATCGTATAGTGCTGCTAGGCTACACTCAGGGGCACCCAAAGGATCTGTTCCTCAAAATACCTGTTCTCCAGGCCAGTTTTTGCTGGCTGGGAGATGTGGAAGAATAAATATGTCCGTGGAAGAAAAGTGTTGCTAAGAAAAAAATGTGTCTGAGGGGATTTGATGTTTAGAATAGTTACTATGTGTTATGGATCAGAAACCCCAGAGCCACCCCCCCCCCCCCATCCCTACTGCTGAGGGGTGAACTTTGCCTTATGACCACACCAAAACTGGCCAGTAATGTCTGGACATACATCTGCTGGGAAACTTCCAGTATGCCAGGTTGTAGGTTGTAGGTGCACCTTGCTGGCTAGGAACTTTTCCATCAGTCTTCCTTGGAGTGAGGAACAGATTAATTTTTAGTAGCAATCTCTCAAAATGCTTAAAATGGCTTCAGAAAGTTTTATTGATGCTTTGTTGTTGTTTTAAAATTTCCCGTTGGGTGCCCCTGTACACTGTCCAGTGACTTCCGGTTTTGCATCCGTGCCAGTGGGGTGGAGGGGGGTGTACTCCGGATTTCAGCTGACAGGAATAGAAAAGAATAATTCATCGGTAAAATTCATCAGGAGTATAAAGGGTCTTAAATAAACCTAACTACCCTAAAGAATATGCAAAACTATATATAACTAACCTAACTAAGACCTGTTTTTCACGAATGCCGTGTACACAGAACTTAAAAAATCAGAAATTCAGATTAGTTAATCGCTTAAATTGACTTAAAGATTTAGAAACAATACCAATTAACTGCACTGAAGCACACGTACCAACTCCGCGTTATGGCCAGTACCTTACGCATGAGCACAACCATATCACCCCGGCAGTGGCAGCCATGCACAGCTGTTTCGCCCTTATTGGGGCTCATGGTGGTGCGCATGCGTAAGGTACTGGCCATACCGGCCGCGGAGTTGATACGTGTGCTTCAATGCAGTTAATTGGTGTTGTTTCAAATTTATTTGGCCACACAGGTCAATTTTTCTGATACCATCTCCATAAGCATGCCGTGGGGGAACTGTTTTGCAGTTCCCAACCAACAGTTACCACTTGTTTACGGTGGAGCTGGCGCTTAAAGCAGTGCTTGCATTCGCCTCGGCAGTAAATGGTCTTTGTTACGCCAACTATTCCCCGCTAATTGACCCAACGGCTATGCCAAGCTGATGAGCCCCAATAAAGGCGACCCAACTATCCATGGCTGCCTCTGCTCAGGTGATACGGTTGTGAGCATGCGTAAGGTACTGGCCATAACGCAGAGATGGTATGTGTGCTTCAGTGCAGTTAATTGGTATTGTTAAAAATTTAGCCCTCTTATATCACTTCTCCGCTATAACTGAAGCTGTTCTTTATGAAGTTAGTTCCCACTCAGTTTGTTAACAGAGTCCCTTAGGGAGTAGCGCGTTTCACATCGTTTAACAATTTAGATGATAAATATCCTGGAACAAGATCATTTAAAGACTTGTGAACCATTGGGGCTTTTTGTATTTGAAACTGAGTGCTCAAGTCTTTCTAATTAAGTTGTCTAAATAAGCGGTTGGCATAAGCATCAAATCTAGAAAAGGTTAGAACACAAGCAGCACGGTTCTGAAGCTTCTGTAGCCTGTCAAACAAAGTTTTTCCACAATTACCCCAGACAATATCACTATAATCCAATTGAGATTGAATGAGGAGCGTTGTGTATACAATGGAGAGTGGGCGTTGGAACAAAAGCTCTAAGGATCTGTACCTTGAAATCCGGGGTACACCCTCCACCCCCCCCCCCCCCCGGCTATCCGCGCGGGATTTTTTCGTCCCACGAGCGACAACGCTTCCAATGAAGAAAACGGGTTCAGAAATGCATAATTTACATTGTTCTTTGTATAACAAAAACGACCCCAACCCTCCTTAAGTTATTTTTGCTTGTACTTAATTATTCATCCCATGCTTTTTTTATCACTCACCTAAACAACTGATTTCAATCTCTCTCATGATCTCTTCCATTTCTTCTCTGTTTCTTTCCTGCTCTTTAATTATCTTTTCTTCTTCTTTATTTCTCGGAACGGGACAAACTACGAAACAGCAAAACAAGAAATGAATAGTAATTATAAATCCATAAGTAGGTGGAGCATGATCGTCAGGGTGTAGTCCTGAATAGGACTGTGTCGGGTAAGTCATCTTCAGAGTTAAAGTCGTTTGTCGTTGCAGTCGTTTATTGTTAGTCAAATTGTCTCTTGCCTATAAAGTCACTTCCGTTTTTGTCAGTTTTGCTTGAGTCCGCCATAAGTCGTTTGTACTGCGCCCTTTGACTGCGATTCCAGTGGTTTTTGGTCTAATTTAGTAGGCCAGCTTTCTAAGATGAGTACTAGTTATGGTGGTCTGTAGAATGCGTAATACGTGTCGCAGAGTCCCGGTCGATTTAATGTTTCGTCTGGAAATGGTGCATGTTCAGCAATAAGAAGTGTGATTGTTGACATCTCCATTTCTTGTTGCTGGATCGTCGCTGTTAAACTGTACCTGTACGTGACAAAAGACAATCGAAACGACCCTAGTCTTTATAGCCAATAACAACACGGCTTAACTGACACCAGACCAATCACATCGAGACTTAATTAACCAATCAGGTCAATAACCAGAGTACAATACAGATATCAATATTGACGTTTTTGTAACCGTCGCCGTCGTTGTTGCTTTATAAGCTCCTTATTACAAACCTTCGCCACGGTAGTATAGGAACAGGAATAATTATAATTTTATAACAATAGAAAAATGAAGATGACGATCATAATAATAATAATAATAATAATAATAATAATAATAATAATAATAATAATAATAATAGCACGATTTTCTAAGATACAAATTCATTTAAAATCTATTAAGAAAGTAAAACAGAGGATCAGTCTTGAACGAAGGCGTTTGGCTCGTTTTGAAGCCTTGATCGCACATTTTTTATGTGTAAAACTCATTATTTCATTTGTTTTTTTCACTTCAGAATGATTTTTTGACAGCTTTCTGTATATGAAACAACAACAGGGTGCTTAAACATAATGCCTACAAACAGGTGCGCAATAAAATTTTGGTCCTGATGTCATTAGTCATTACCTCCATGGTTTACAACTTCCTGTGCCATCATCACAGCTGGGAACATGATAAAGGAACTGATAACTATCAATGTTGTCATGTCAGCCATCGTCCAAGCTTGTAAAAATAAAATAATATTGAATAATATTCATTGACACCTAAAAATGAATTTCGTTGGTGAAGGAGAACCGATGCATAACCACGAGTCGGGGTGGGATGAGGAGGCCCTGGAAATTGCGGTGGGGCTGTGCGCCGTAATATAATTCCTAAATCCTTTACCCTATTTAATTTCATACAAACAAATTTGACTTTCCTTACTCTGTTCTATTTCAGGTTAAAACTGGGGATAAATTCTCTCCCCCATTTTCATACC
>NC_133207.1:32293378-32375878 GCF_958299795.1 Porites lutea | reverse complement strand
ATGATAAATGAAATTGTCCCGATCTGCAAGCTTGTACTGGTAAATCCGCAACCATGCATCGCAGCAGGAAAAGGTCAATTTCGGCAGCTCGAAGGTTAAAACCGTCTGAAACATGGCTTCATTCCGTGACAATGAATAAAGAAAGGTTCTAAACAGCCACAAGGAGAAAACGGACAAGATTTTGAAGTAAATGAAACACGCGAAAACTTATGATGCTACTGTGCACGGTTACACCTTTTTGTTACTAACTCCTTTCTCGTTTGTTAAATTATTAAAAAAAGTGATTGATGAGTTGCAACTGTATTAAAAAATATTGAGTCGGCGCCAGTTAAACCATTTTTAAAGTCCACAACCCCACAACCTCCCCCCCCCCCTCCCCAACTTCACTTCTAAAGTTAAGAGGTGGATCGGCCCCCGCACTTTGAAAACTGCTCCGCGGGCCCTGGATATATCAGGCAATTATTGAATTAAAAGAAAACAAATTTAATAACAACAAAAAAAATACATCAACGATATATAGTATTCTGACTCAAACTTCTGCTCTGTTTCACATCAGTGAAACTGTAGAAATTTAGCCTCGAAATAAAGAACTAAGAACCTGATAAAAATATGAGGTAAGTAAAACTCCTGAAAAGATGGAATAGAGCAGTTTGCGGACGAAAAAGCATGTAGTTTGTGCTGAAAAGCACGACAAAGCAACTAAAGGGCTCAGTTATGTTGCAATAAGGGAAACGCGCCATCTTTCGATGCTATACAAAGAAAAACCGCTTTTGTTCAAGATTTCGGTCTACACAGTCTTCGGACATATTTTTAAGGCACAGTAAAACCTCACGCTAGGGGAATTTAAAATGTAAGTGAAAAAATACAGTGAAGGCTTTCAAAGTTGACCGTCACAACCTGCAAATTCCTATTTCTTGTGAGACTGATAAACAATTCTCATTTCCAGTCTCATGCTCCGCCACTTTTTAAACACTTAACTATACTTCAATTACCTTATATTTCGTTTTTATAGACTTATATTTTCATTATTGTTTATGATTTTTTTTAATCATAAGCTGCCTGAAGTATATTTGAAAGTTATTTTAAGCCTGTTTCTAAGATTCATTTCTTTTATATTAGAGATGCCCACCGCAATTATTTTCTTCCCAAATTATGACGCATTTTCTATTCACTTTACTGGAAATGCTCAGTCGTTGCTACTGGAAGGAGTGAATAAATAAAAACAGTACCTTTGTAGGAGTCAATTTAAAGGGAAATTAAGCCGACTATTACAACTGTCAAACTATCTTTGATCTACCTCCAATTGTCAGATTTTATTTAATTCTACCTCTCAAAGTGTATTGTAAAAAATAATTATCTAATAGATTTCACTTTTGGGAGTTGGCTTTGGAAACTCGTAGATACTTCAACTCCCTTCACGTCATCTTGTATAGTTTCTGTTGTCTACATGCCTGTCTCACGAAATGCAAATACTCATTGTTTTCATTAATTTCTGTTTCTTTCATTGAAAAGAGAATAAAACCTAACCACTCGCAATTCTAATTCACTGATGAGCCGGGATGTACCTTACATAAAAGTAAATACTCCAATCTTGTTTGGCTTTACAAAGGTAACTCACAATTTCAACTGACCACTTTCACCCAAAGTTAAAATGGCCCAATCGGTCCAAGTCGCAAATTCAACTCGTTCTCTAGCAATTTAGAACTTGTTAGCCTGAGTACTAAGGATTAAGCATTTCTGGGGAGAAAAAGCGAGCTAGAGAGAAGCGGAAAAGGTATTTTAACTCCTGACCCGAACAGGTGAATATTTCACATACGGCGCACTTGTGGCCGTTGGACATGAAGATGTCCTCTGTCAGGATGATCAAAATTGATAAATGATTACGAAATACTGTACTTTCAAACATCTCTATGTGCCATTCTTGTTAAAAAGTCAGTTTATATCGTACGCACCTCAAATTTTTCAGCTCCTTTGATCGGTTGTATCTTTACCAACTTTTGGCGTCAAAAAGCTTCTTAATTCTGAGCAAACTTGTCTAGGTAGGTTGCCAATGAAGATGTTTTATAAATTACGTGAATGTTTTGCTCAATAAAGCAAATGAAATTTATAGCAATTAAAACTCAAAGATAACGTTCAACACAGGATATGTTTAAATATGTTCTCAGGAACGTCAAAGAGCCCCAAATTAGAACAATAAGAGACATTGCTGAGAAACTTAAACGCAAAAATTCAATAATGTTTGTCAGACTGGTAGCGCGCAGTTAATTTTAATTTATATCAAGCCATTTTTTCAGTAAGAATTAGGACGCTGAAAACTTTGCATTGCGTGACCAAGAGCTCTGCGTGGCGGCGCACTTGTTTGCTGAGGAGATGAACACAGAGTCGGATTTGGTTGGAGAAAATTATCGCTTATATATTGATAAGATGTTTGACCAAAAACAGCGGGCAATAATCTCGTATTTCAGTATTACTGACGTTGGCAGTACGGAGTACCATTTAAAAACGCCAACATATCTATTTGTAGTTATTACTCCATTTTTTCCGATCCTGTCCGTAAATTGTTAAATTCTGCCATCTGGTCGCAAAGAGACAATTGCAGTTTGCTTGAACAAACACATAGTTTATTAAACTTATATGATTGATGTGTTATGGTCAAGTTAACGGCGACGCGATCAGAATTTCTTATCTTGTTTTCCCTTTTTCTTTTTAACTCCCTTCCCTTTTCTAGGCACGACACGCTTGTCCTGTTCTGTTATATGATCTCTTGACTCATATTTCTTTAATGAATGACGATGATCGCTCGCTCGAGCCTCGCTGATCGAGCCCTTTTTAGATCTCTCTTGGTTTAGCAGTTTCCAGGTGCCGGACACCGTTTGTTCAATGACGTGTAACATATCAAAGGAAAAGTCCAGGGGCGTAGCTAGGGAGGGGGGGGGGGGGGGGGTCCTGGAGTGCCCATGACCCCCCCTTGGTAGGCCTTCTTTTGAGCAAACAACCTACAATATTCAGGTGGCGAAAACGCCATGACAATATCTTGGCCGTAAAAGCCATTGTTGAAAAGCCCACTTTTTTAAAATTTGTTTTTTTGTAAAGTATTTTCGTCAACGGCTCTTGTCTTTAGTTAATATGGGCCTTCATGCCGCGATAATAGGGAGAGCAGCGGTATAAACCATATATAGTCGGCGATCCCCGGATGGTGTCCCTGTCTGTGCCCCCCCTTTTTGAAAAATCCTGGCTAAGACCCTCAAGTCCATTACAGAGTTTTAGATTCACCTTTACGGAAAACAGCAACGTCAATTTGTACCACATGACGAAGTTCTCTCTCTACTTGTCGTTTACTGTTTATAATACAAAAACTAGTAGCTAATTCATGCTAGATTCATCCATATGAAGTGTTTCTGCTCATTTCTAAATATGAGAAGTTGTCACCTTGCATTCGCCGTATGGCGCATTAACCGTAAACGTGAATCTAAGGCTATGTTGACACTATACTGGATAGCTTAAAACTTAAAAGCTACCCAGTATGATATGAACACATATGCGATATGTGACTCTCCACTTTAGAGATCGACGCGGCACAGCTTCGCTCCGTTTGCACAGAAATCGCGCCGAAATCACCGTTCTTATGTGTGAACAGAAGCTCTATCCGGTATGGCTTTCGTGCAGGCGCAAAAGCTGTCCAGTATAGTGTCAACATTTTCTAAAACTCACTAATATTATCACGCTTTTTAAAAGTCGGTTCCAGCACCAGTTTTGAGGATCGCCGAAGAGAAGAGAGTTCCCAAACCAACACCTCAAAAATTTGAAAAAAAAGGGTTAGAGAGACGAAGTTGTATTGGAATATACCAATGAAATGTCGATCTTAAGGAAGAAAAGCCACTGGACTTTGGATGTTTTTTATCTGCACATGGATGGATTGTTTTCAATTAAGATAAAAGTCAGTTATAACGCGGAAATTTTCTTAATGCGTTATCGGCTTATTCATGATTGGTTGCTTATTTTGACGCTATTGTGGTTTTGGCTTTTTTTTTCATGAGGTGGATTGAACAGTATGGTAAACTAACGTCATTTTTATGCGTCTGTCCTGTTTCCGTTGATAAACTACGTCATAAACTTTCACAATGTTACGACGAAATTTAACATCTTTAAGAAAACACCACGCCCAAAGAAGTGACGTCATTTTAGAAACAAGAATCAAAGAGAGGAAAATTAATCTCACGTCAATGGAAAAGATTACCCAAGCAAAATTCAAACAATTTCTGAATTTTATATTCTACAAATGAGGTAAATATTATTTTATAAGTAAGGTTATTGTCGTCAGCAACATTGGCAAAGATGCTTGAGATAGCGTGTCAGCGATAACTAGGGTGAAGCCCTTGCGATCCTCTACCCTGAAGCTGTAAGCTGTAAGCTTTGCAGACGACGGGGAGCAAGTGCAAGGGAACGTTTGAACATCGCCTCCAAGGGCTTATGATTGGTATGTACTGTGATGTCTCCTTTGCAAAAAGCAATTGATGGAACTCCTTAAAGACATGGATGATAGTCAGGGTCTCTTTCTCAATCAATTTTATGTGTATTTCTGTTTTGTGGGCTCGCAGTAGAGAACTCAAACTGTACGCAACTGTTTGTCACTCAATTTAAGAAATGTTTGGTGACACTAGATTCGATTATCCCAGTGCTATTTAATCCCCGGGTGGACGGCCCGGCGCAATTTCCACTCTTCCTTTTCTCCAGCGTTAATTTACAGGTTAGGAATTTTTATTACAGCAATGGTTATGTCCTGATGCCCTTTTTACTATCAGCTCTCTTCAGCTATAAACAGTAAGGGGTTAAAGCAGTATGCCCAGCCTTTACCCATAGGAATAACTTTTATCGGGATCAAGCACGTTCCCTGCTTATAGATACGAATTCTTCATTCTTTGAGCAAAGGTTTGATAGTTATTATATTTTGAAGGCCACAGTTTAAATTCTTTTTTGGGTATCCGCAATTTTTTCTGTTTTGTTTGTGTGATTTTTTTTGCTTTAATTTGTTTTGATTGTAACATGAGCCTTCTGTTCACCGGTTAACCCCTGTCCTGCCCCCACAAAATCCCCAGTAAACACCCTATCTGCTTTTCTATAAGATTTTTGTGCTGCACATCTTTAGATCAACGAAAAGAAATGTTTTGCCATGACTCAGGGTTAAAACTGCCAACAACGTAGTTATCACCACATACCAAAGGTATCCTCAGGGAATTTTTTTCTGATACTTGTACGTGCTTCAACGGAAAATTTATTTACAAGGGTCATGGCCTACAATGGCCTACAATGATGTGCCAGACAGAATGGCCTGATAGAAGGTGACGGCCGTACGCCCATGAATGATAGAGACATGGGAAAACAGAGAAAAAGTGTTTTTTTTTTTAGTAATGCGTTTATTGAACTTAATTTCTACAATTTCTATCTGTTTCTATAAGCGTTGTAAAATCCGATCCATTGATTTTTGTCGGGCGTGAACTGGAACTAACGCGGAGAATATGCATGTTGATATTTGGGATTAAATGGCTAATGGTAGCCTGATGTTGCTAACGTAACTATATAAGTACAAGAAAACTGTTAAAATAGGCATTATGGAACACTTGCTTTGGGTGTAAAGAATCCTTTAGGGTCATTATTTATATCTATCTCCTTTTCATGACACTTTTCGTCAAAGGCTATAAAAACCCGCACCACTTTATGACTCGCTCACACGTGTGACATGGTTTCCCGGAAACTAGTGAAGGTAGCGAGATTTCGATGAGTTGGCAGGCCCTTGTATATCAATGGAAAGCACAAAACACCTTTCGATTGGATCCAGACAGTACTGTTATAGCACGAGACGAGAACAGGAAAAAAGGTGCTAAATGCATAAAAAATGCAACAATGAAACAAATCCGCCTGAGTCAATTAACCAGACATTAATTGATAAATTTAATTACTGCAAGATAAATTTTCACAACAAAATAGGATATTAGACAGTTTTGTCCCAACACAAGACACAAAAAGAAAAAAGAAAAAAATAAGGGCCAGCTTACTGTAGTCTACCAGTAAAATGGGTATATATTAGTCATCTTCAACAGGCGACACCAGTTCAGTCTGCAGGTTCGTGCGCACTTCAAGAGTATGTCTCTGGTTGTGTTTGGGTTGACTGCGATCTTCGTTTTTCGCATAACCGCAGGGACAGAGGATTTGCAGTTTTTCAGTCCAGGTTTGGGTTTTGTAAATTTGTAACTTGTTCTTGGTAAATTGTAATTTTTAGTTTACCGGCGAGGCACGTGTTTAAATGTGTCTGTGCGTTCAAGATCGAATTGGATTTTGGAAGTGTTGGGTTTTTAAGGAGAGGGGAAAACCGGAGTGCCCGGAGATAAACCCCTCGGAGCAAAGGAGAGAACCAACAGCAAACTCAACCCACATATGGCGTCGACGCCAGGATTTGAATCCAGAGGCGAGTGCTTTCACCACTGCGCCACCGTTGCTTGTTTCTTATCTTCTTCGTTTTTAGTGCTTCGGGTGGAGAAAACAAACGCTCTTCGTTGAGCATGGCTCTAGATTTATATGTGTTATCTGAAAGTTTCCCTTTATCGGACAACAGCCGCTTTCATTTACAGTCAAATCTCGCTACTTACAAAACAGAAGGGAAAGATTCAGTGCCTGCCCTTCCTCAGTCAATTTCGTTGACTTCCTTTAAGACATACATCCCTAAGATGGGCACTTACTTAGTAAGGTTTATTGTATACGGATCCTTCGATCATTAGTTTACGCTAATTTGCGGGAGAAACTGAACGCAGTCTTTCTTTTCTCAGCGATGAAAACACTTTTAAACTCGGGAACGTAAATAATGTTAGGCTTTCTTTCCACTGGTCTTGGTAGATTTTCGCTAACTAGTCCGAATCAATAGTTTAAAAACCCTGTCAGGGTCTATAGCAGTGGTGACAAATTGAACTTACAGCTCGAAGGGTGTTTCAGTGGAACCGATGTTTAATGGCTGTTGCGAATTGATGGGCTGACGAACATTGAGGGAGGACATAAGACGCGCTAACAACTTTACGCTATTAAATGTAACCAGAGTGTCTACATATTTTTCAGATGAACGAAAAGAACAATGGCCGCCATTAAGGTCAAAGCAAGTTTCGCTCGTGAATAAACTAAATACTTTTAAACTTGGCAGAAAAGATATGATTTCTTAATTTGACGTAATGGCTGATCAGAGCTGGAGAAAATACCTCGAGGTAAATGGCAAAGATATTAGAGAAATGATGGAAAATTCGACAGTTTTAATCCACTACAGTAAAACCCCGCGACTAAGAACCTGGATTCAGTTTAAGAACCTGTCAGGCTAAACTTCGCCAGTTAAGCCCCCTCAATATAAGAACCTGTTTAGCCTAAAATTTGAACAGGTTCCTATTTTCAAAAATCCATGTAAAATTATTTACCCGTGGGCAGAAAAGATAAGCAAACATTCCGAATCCTATTGGAACTTCCTGGGAGACTTAAATACCTTATCACTACAACCGCAATGTAAATGCCAATGTTTACATTCTTAGCTATATTGTATTTTTTTTTCTTCAGAAAATAAGAACCTATTTAAGAACCTAAATACCCTTAACTACCATTTATATAAGAGCCTGTTTAGGCTAACTTGGAAAAATCCAGGTTCTTTAGTCGTGGGGTTTTCGCATCTTAATTTAAGAAGAGAACTTTTTAACTGCAAAGCCCAAAGGGTCGTGAGAGCAAATACCATTAGTTGATTTTAAAATTTGTCTTCAGTTTTGAATAAACCAACTCCTTCTCTCGACATTTTTCCCTTTCTTTGTTGGTTACAAAACATTGATAATAAAACAACAAGTTGTAGAGGTTTGTAATGACGTCTGTATTTTTGTGTGGCTTCACGCCTCTATACATGATCTCTGCCCTCTTGACGAATAAAGTAGACAAAGGATTGGTTTTTAAGGAGCGCGTGGAGCGCAGAGAATTTACCGCCTACACCATAAAAATTTGACGAAGGGAAAGCCGAATTGTTTACAGCCCTATATTTACCCGTTCTTTAATTTGGCGAAAAGCTAGAGAAGCATACCTCATTGAGAGAGATAAAACTTTTGAACTATTGGGTATAAGAAATATGAAATGTAATACAGTCTTTATTTCTTCTATTTGTTATCATTTATTTATACTATTTTACATTTCTTATTTTTACATTTCAAATTTCTTTCCAATCACTACTTCAACGGTTTTTGTTTTCAACGTTCACTTTTTTCTCATTTAAATTTTCTCGTGTTTTTGTAGTATCATATTGCACGCTATTCTTTAATTTTCAAATTGTAACGTCAAATTGTTAACCTCTTCATTATATGAAGACGCTGAAGAAGGAAGGCCGTGCCTTCCGAAATATTGGTAAAAATATATATATATTCACGACTATAAAATCAGCCTTGCTTCTTTTGTTTTATAGTTTCACGATAGCTTCGCACGATTTTCGTAGTAGTTTGCGTCGAAAAATTGGAGGAGCTTTAAAATCTACTAAAAGCCTTAAATCAATAAGAAAGAGGAAAAGTTCCTGCTATGTTTAGTTTTAAAATATCCACACGTATCCAGATATTTTTGAAAACGGAGATAAGTTTATCGGTTTTCCAAAAAATACGCGTCCACATGAAGTGTATTTGGATCGTTTTCTCCCGACGATGAAATACGATAAGAGCATAAAAATGAAATACGACAGAGCATGCATAAAGGTTAGGAGTATATGATGTTTGACATCATTGTATTCGAAAGCGTTTGCCGGGTTTTGACCTTCCACATGTAAATGAGAACCGGCGTTTGCAAAAACCTCTAGTCTAGGAACCGTTTTCGAAAACCTGCTTTTCATGGTGTCCGAAAACGCCGTTTACTTGTGGACGGACGTAAAAGGGAGATAAAATCTCCTTTTTAAAAATATCCGGATACTTGTGGACGGGGCCCGAAAGTGGAATAAATGCTGTCCAGGTGGAAGATATTCACTTTGTAATTGATTTGAGTCCCTCCCGCCCCCCCCCCCCCCCCCCCCACCCCCCGATAACCTCTCCCTTTCCCCACCACACAGCAAAACAAGTCAGCGGGTGTTGTGGCAGCATGGTATTTTCAGTTTCCTTGAAAAGTTTAGAGACTTAGCTATTCTCCTGTATCTAGGTAGCCGACCCAAGTCACTGTCCGACAGTGCCATGGGCCTCTGGCTCCAGCAAGAAAAGATGGTGAGAGGGGTGTGCCACAGGGTAACAGAAAAAGTGTACACAGGTAAGCCACTCTTATATTGCTAACTGGGACCGAACATAGTGCCTTTGGACTTTCAGATTGTTTTCTTGTTGTAGTGAACGAGCAGACAAATCACTTGTCGCACATAATAACGCCGATGAGGTGCCTGGTTATTTCGGGGACTAAAAATGCTACTCGATCGAAGAAGGTCTAGAGATAATTAGTTGGATGGCATTGATTACGCATGATCAAGCCATCTTGTTTACATTTGACACAACTCAGCCTATACCTGTTCCACTTAAATGATCAGGGAGGCACATAAATTGCTTGTTTGGGAACTACTTCATACAAGGCGATAGTCTAGTCTGGAGGTCTAACTCCAGTTATACAGGAAATAATCGTTTATGGTCTGTCACCTTTGAATTGATTGCAAAATAGGGTGACAGCGTCAAGAGATGCCCGGATATTACGAAGTGAATTACTTAAGACAATATCATTTCAATTCTTGGAAAACTGAAAAATGCTTCAGCGCTAGGACTTTAGGCATCGAAACACTTGATATTAAGCACATATTTCACATAAAAGAAAGTGTTGATTGACAAATTTGTTTTCTGTTCACGTATCCCTGGATTGTAAAGCCAAGGTCGCAGGAAGAATAAAAAGTATTTCAATCTTAACTATACTCCGCTACAAATTAAATGTCAAAACAATTTAAGTGTCACCGTAAATTTTACATTTGTGTCAAATGTAGTAACCTGAGTTAGTTAAATCATTTGATAAAAAAAAGAGCTGAAAGAAAAGACAGTTGAATTTAAAGAGGAAGTATGCAACATTTTTATCGAGTCTTAACTAAACTGGGAACTTCAAGCGTTGAGTAGTTATTAACTGTACGAGGGAAAGGAAACTGTGTTAGAGCAAACAATAACAAAAATCAATATCAATTTTAAGTTGATTGCAGTTAAGTCGTTAATAAAAACATGTTTAAGCTTTAAAGGGCCACTTGACACTAACAAACTACTGTACGTAAGATCCTGAATAAGTATGAACGTGACAAAATGTTCATTTCAAGACGAACGTGCCTTCAAGTCGTTGTACTATTCTAAGCTATTAGCTTTGTGGTCCATTTTAATTAATGCTTCAAACACCATGCATAAATTGTTATCCTTATTATGTTATTCTTTGCAGGAAGTGGTCAGAAATTCCAGGTGACAACCTACAGAACGAGACTCATGGAAGCGAAACGAGATTTAAAATGGAAAAGGAACAGGTCGAGTAATGGACGTTGTACATTCAGCTTAGCTTAAAGCTAATTCTAGACAAAAAAAATAGAAGCTTCTCACAGGCTTCGATCCTGGGGAAAATTATAGAGTTAGCGTGCGAAGCAATGGTGTTTGGAATTAGTTTTAGTTTCGAACGAAAGGTGGAGGAGGTCACGCACATGCGTCACACGCGTGATAAAATCGCACGCTTAACGCGCCAGAATCCGCCACGCATTGAGCTATTCGTGCTTTGTGAGCAGCGATCAAAGTAAAAAAGCGAATGCTTTGCAGTCTGCCTATTGCTACGGTCCTGTAATCTTAAGTAGTCGTTTGGCAACTCCGGCAGCCTCAATGCGATTTCTCCAGCCTTTTCTAATTCCAAATTCCATGGTTTTGAGGGGTCTATGTGCAAGCAAAGTCTCTCAAATGTGAGGATGGGATGAGGAGAAGGAATGGAAGAAAGGAAAGTTTAGAAATGAAACCCTTCCCCCTCCATTACTACCGATAACTTGCTCGTGGCCTACAAATCCAGAGAGAGAGACGGACCTCTTCACCCCCAGGTGACGCCGCTGCGGCTCCTTCAGCGCCAAGGTCAGCGAACAGGACGAATCCGTCGATACTAAATCTCAGACTCCACTTATTACTGTTTGCTTAACTCTTCCGTACTGCTACCCTATTATTCTAGACACCTTTTTTGTTTATTTCGGACAACTCGTACTCTTCGTCTTGTTCTTGTTCTTGTTCTTCTTATTATCCTTAATCATCATCATCATTATTGTTAGTATTACTTCTGTCAGGGGCCAGCTCCTGGTAATCAGTTGTAAAAAATACGTTCAGTACAAATGAAGCTGTTGTTGTTGTTATGAAAAAAAAAAAAAAACACTCACCTTGTCCCACCCATCACTTTTTCCCTAAAACAGGTCTGCCTAGGCACAAACCTCTGCATCGCTTCTCCTTCCGAGGTGACAACAATCGGGAATTTAAATGGTCTGCAAGACTTTATTAGCGCTATGAATTGCACGTGCGCGCCTCGTGAAAGAGGCTGCAGGCGTTTGTCCGCTGAACATGTGCACTTCAGAGGAACTAAGTACGAAACAAGAGTTGATGTGGATTAGTGCATTAGAAGATGTCGTGTGCATGGTGAGTCGTAAATAATGTTGTTAGAGAGCTTTAGATTGGAGGACGAGGACAAAATTCATCTTGAAGTTTTTCTCGCGAGTTTTCTCAAAAATTATACACCCCCAGAAAACTTTATTATTTTACTCTCCCGCTGATACAGTCGACTCCCGATAACTCCAACCCTCGCTAACTCGAATCTCGCGCTAACTCGAACCAAAATCGATTTCAATACCAATTTCAAGACTGAGGCACACGTGTCAACTCCGCGGTAGGGCCAGTACCTTACGTATGCGCACAACTATATCACCCGGGCAGTGGCAGCCATTTACACCTGTTTCACCCTTACTGGGGCTCATCAACATAGCATAGTCGTCGAGTCAATGGACGTGCGATCCCGTGTCTCAAAGAGAAATAAGCAATAAAGCTTCAAATGTTGCAAGTAGAAGTGAATTAGGACGATTGCCATTAATTATTAATATCTACAAAAACATTCCTTATTTCATATTGTATCTTCTGCGTAAAAACGAGGATACTATTGTTAAACAAGCCTTTCGTACCTCCGAGAGCTTCACTATAATGGTAAAAATAGCTTTTACCATAATCTTGTCAAAATATCTGAATATCTTAACCTGCCCGATTTTGATCCTAATAATTTAAGTGAAGCTAAGATCAACCATTATATATATATAAATACAATATAAAACAAAAAATATTACATATTGGCAACATACAATCGTTCTAAGAAACTACAATTTTACAGCATATTTAAACATGATTTTAAAATTTCAAGTTATCTAGACTTAACCAGCAATTCAACCAAAAGGAAAGACTTAATGAAAATTCGTATAAATAACCACAAACTCATGATTGAAACTGGAAGATATAATCAAACTCCCCACAACGATAGATTCTGCCCTGTTTGTAACTCTGGTATCATTGAAGACGAATTTCATTTTCTCTTACATTGTCCAATGTAATCAGTCCCAAGGGAAAAATTCTACAGTCAAATCCAACATAATTTTGTTGATTTTAATCAGCTATCTTGCACAGAATTAATAATTAAATTGATGAAATCACAGAATTGTTCTGTAAATTCACATTTCTTAAAATTTATTTCATTAGGTAATGATTTACGTATTGATAATTTGTTATCAAATCACTGACTGATGACACTTGATTGGCCATTTTAATCATTATTGCATTGTATCGATCATTAGTGTAAATTGTAACTTTATCTTAAAGCTTTTTCAATACTGTAAATATATAGTAATGCAAATAAAGCTTATGTTGTTGTTGTATTACATTTAATCGAAAAAGCCCGCCCTCAAATCACCTTGGCATCTTTAACTAGCAAAATCAATAAGCACCGCAGCGCTCTTTCCAAATTTCGATCCGATTTTTTTACAATTTGGTTTGCGCGAACTTTACTGACTGAAGTTTAATTCGCAGCCTTGCAGACTCAGTTAATGGAAGTATCACGTACGTACTCTACGATAAATAAAATTTAAAGTTAGTTATGGAGATACTTTATTATCACTTTCATCACACTTATTTAAATACCATACTGCTAAGAAGAAATGAAAGTTCAAACCTTGTTTTGTTTTGAACTTTCATTTCTTCTAAAGACGGGTTTTAAACTTATATCAATATGCTTCAAGCTTACATCAGCAATGGTAATCAACATATTAAAAGGTCTGATTAGCAAAACTTAATAAGCGCTGCTACATTATTGGGAAATGCGGCACTCTCGCTTGAATGGGTTGAATGCAGGAGAAAAATATGTTTATTCGAAAGAGTGCCGAGGCGTTTATTTATTTTTCTTCTTCTCCTGTGCGACTCTTACTTGAGGTCGGCGCGCTTTCGATTAAATGCAGTAAAACATTGAATTTTAGAAAGAGCGCCGCGGCGCTTATTGCTTTTCGATTTAAAAGATGTCAAGGAGAATTCGCGTGGCGCTGTTTTGATTAAGTGCGTTTTTTCCAGCTGTGTTGTGCCAGAAAGTGTTGGGTTTGTGTCATGGAGTGTGTGTGCGTGTGTAATTTTTGGCGCTGGTAGCCGGGGAAGGGGGTTGTGGGGATGCATCAAAGGGCTATTGATAAAAAATTCCAGGACTGTTCCCTGGAGAGAGACGTATCTTGGAAAAAATATAAATGAATGATTGAGACAGAGGAAATCAGAACAAAAAGGTGTTGTCTTGAGCAATGCGTTTATTCTATTTAATTTCCACATAATATTTGTCCACGCAAGAATTAAGCCTTCACTTAAACAACAGTTTCTATTTAGCGTTGTAAAGGACACTGATCATTGACTATGAAGTGAAACATGAGGTATTTTTGACGTTGCATGTGTATACTCATTGCACCAGGATGTAGCCCATCGCTTTAATGTTTTTGCTACCATTGTCTGGTTGAAACTGCTCGGCCATGTTTCCACAGGTGTTGTCATCATAAGGATAACCACCAGTACCAAACCCAATGCTGGAATCAGGGGAATTACACTGGTTTTGTTCGTTACTTATGATACCTATTCTTGCTCTGCCTCGCTCTTGGAACGTCTGAGAATTGAACCCTTCTTTGTTACAATATCTCTGCAGCGATGCCTGTTGGCCAATCAGCTGCTTCCAGGTGTGACGACCCAGTGACGTCGAACGGTAGATTCCGTCAGCGATCAAGGAGCGTAAGGAGTTGGCTTGTTTGTTGATGACGATCGAATTAACTTGATTGCCGATCTTCATAGCGAGGCAGATCTTAGTGAATGGTGTGCTCCAGTAGGTGGGTAATTTTGTTTCTTGATGATCAAGCAGGGTCTTTCCCGCAGAGGGATAATGGTCCATCTTGTCGGTCCACAATTTTGAATCGTAATGAAAGGTATTCTAACAGATAAAGAATGATATATCGTCAATTAACAAACTGTTTTCACATGACATCACAGCAGTCACATTCTGCTCCAAAAGTTTGTAAGACTATCCAATTTGGCCTTCTGGGCGCTGGGGGTCAACTACATCCAACCTCCTCCCCCTCCCCAAGTAGTTTTGAGAATATCTAGGCTAAGACAACCAAACCCGGGTAAGAATTAAAATAATGTAAGAAAATACCCCAGCCAGGTAAATGACGTGACATGGCGAGATTCCTCTAAACATTTCGCTGTGATGATGGTCAATGGCCGCCCGTCTCGGTGTACTAATGAGCCAGTGTGAAGAGGCTACATTATATGACTGGCCGTTTTACGACCCGTCAAGATGAAAAGAATCCTGTTGTCTGTGCGAGAAACAATTTCCTTTTTGGCCATGTAATAAATCCTTGATTTGCCAAATCTTCGGTCAAGAGGAATGGATACTGAGCTGCCGGGTTCTTTTTCGCGTTTTTATGGACCTCAATTCATAAAAACGCAAATAAAAAGGAACTCAGCCAAAATCGAGCCAAATTAGTCTCATGGTTTGTCAGTAAAGCCCTACTCTTGTAAGAAACCTTCGCGGTAACATTTTTGCGAGCGGCACACAAGATTCTCCTCACGGGCTATCTCGGATCGCCCACTTTTGGGCACTGACTGACATTATTAGGGATTGAAATATGCCAAAGGGTAAAAATTAAATAAAATCAATTTCCGTACAAGAATTCTGCTCCTTCATTGTAAAACTAACAATTCATCTGAAACTATCAACCTTTCAGAAAAAAAAAGTTTTGTTCGTGCGCTATTAAAAAAACTGGCCTAAGGATTGCACTGGATTGAGATCAAGCCCTTTGCCCCCTTCATACCAAAGCTTAAAATTTACCTAAAAGCTAATTTTAAACATGAGCCGGAATGGTTTACACAACAGACTCCCATACCGTGCGGTCCAGTATGGATTGGCAATTTCCAAATTTGATATTTCAATACCTGTACCCCCAGCCAAAAGCTGACGGTATGTTCACTTCCTTTCAGCTAATTGTTTAAAAGCTGTTTAGTTACTTTCCTAAAACCAGCTCCGCTGTTCACTTATGTCCAAGATTGCAATCTGTCGCAAAACTGATTTGCTAGCAATTCTCGGTCGCAATTTTAGCAAAAAATAGTTTAAAGGAAACTGCTCGAGGTTGATCGATGGGTCATTTAACAATTATTCCACGAGTGCGCGTTGGATATGAAATGGTGGATTAGCCAACGAGGCGCGTAGCGCCGAGATGGCTATAATCATCTCATATCCAACAAGGGCGACTAGAATAATTGTTTTATCAAGAACGCCCACAAAACAGTATCAAGAATTCTTCCCAACTTTATTTGTAAAAACAACCGATTTTCAGCTTGTTTTTAATTTTGAGCAGACGCGTACAGTTACCATATTTGTAGAGCATGGTATAATTAACAATTATTCTTTGGAATCGAGTTGAATAGTGGCAAAATATTTACCGAGACACGAAGTGGCGAGGTAAATATTCCTAAAGCCACTATTCACCGAGATTGAAAAGGATAATTATTTTAGTATATACACACGAAGTGATCTCAACAAAATCAGAGAGGAAACCATCAAAAAGTACGATTTGATTGACAGATCAGGTCTGCTAGACACGCGACAGTTTAAAAATAGATCTTTGTAAAATTTTCAAACATGGGAATTCACAACCTTATCACTTCGCAAACAACAGCGTAATGACTTAAATGGGACCTCTAAAAGTTTGAATTGTTTCCTTATCTGAGAAGAAAAGAAGTGCTTTGTTGTTTTCTGTTGACTCGCAAAGTTTATAGCCGAAAAGGTTTGTGGTGTCGTTCTTCGCATAAAGTGCTGGTAAAAATGGCGATTCGGTTCCTCGAGGTAAGACGTCGTCTTCATGTAGCATTCTTCAGCGGCACCCAACGAGAATATAGTTCAAAATCACTTAAACATGGCATCGTTAAACGTATTTTGTATTTAAACGGTAGATATAGGCATATTTTTATCCCCTAAAAATTCTT
The DNA here is from genome assembly GCF_958299795.1 of Porites lutea. Taxonomy (NCBI): domain Eukaryota; kingdom Metazoa; phylum Cnidaria; class Anthozoa; order Scleractinia; family Poritidae; genus Porites; species Porites lutea. Next base: position 32,359,331 of record NC_133207.1, on the reverse strand, counting down.
CATCAGTTCGGATTTCCTAGCTGAAAGTCTAGTGATCCTTAACTTGTAGGGATCCAAACTTACCTTTTCGAAAATTTCAGCCAGAAAAAAAGCTCCCGTGTGTTTTTCTTGCCTGAAAAAAAGTCAACCCTAGGATTTTGTCGACTTTTAAAAGATCTTTCTCTAAGAAAATGGGAAAAAAACGGAGCTCACACATTATCCACTCGCTAGGAGGTGAATATTGTTGAATAGTCCGAGATAGCGAACCAATCAGATTGCTTAACTCACCAAAATCACTGAGTGTGTATATACTAATGGCTCATATACCATAATGGCTAAGCCAATCAGTGCACTAGAATTGCATTACCCAATTAGTCAGTTTTTAATAATAGGCAATATACCATAGAATCGATCATGTATATTCAGTCCTACATCTTCCAAATATGGTAAACGGCGGATGGTTATGAAGAATTAGTCGAGGGATTGGAACCAATCATGAACTCGGGCAATATATTATCAATGAATACTACTAGTGATAGTTGACTCTACAGCTGCCCCCGTTCTGTATATTGTCGGTCAATGGTATTCTTGCTCGTTGTGTAGCTCTTTGAAATATACCGATTCATAATGAAGATTTTCACACATATTCAATATATAATAGGTGAGATAAATACAGGAAACGCAAGGTTCCATGCACAGTTTCAGTTCGATTTACACAGCTTTGATCAAAACATTCTCAGTTTCGAGAATAGTTTATTCTAAACCATAAGAAAAGATTTAATTAGAAGTTGATTTTTTGGCTATTTCTCTTTCACTTTTTACATTCAGTTCATTTTATTTGCCGGAAAGGAAGCCTTAGAAATTAAAAGGACCTTTGATCAGTTCACAGTCACGCATTCTAGTCTTATTTTAAACTTTATAGCGGAAGGACATCTGTGAGCAGGGAATACGTCAGCACAGAATTTGATTGTCGGCGAATTTTTTGTAATCGTCCATCGTTCTGCTAGTGATAAGCTAGCCCTTGTTCACTCGTCTTGCTTGTTTGGGGCTGAGTCTTATTGCGGTCAAAGCGAGAAAAAGAGTGTCTGGCAAGGTTTCCAAACAAAAAATTGTGAACTCGTGTCTGGCAAACTCTCCATATATATACACAGTTATACGCACCTTAGAACTTATCTGCGCTTAACGAGTGACTTTTGGTCCATAACTTCCAAAACAACGGCTACACAAAATGTCACTGATAATACGTAACGCAAAAGAGTATCGAAGTATGACTGCAGAATAGATGTCACAAAATCTACCTAACCGGTCCCCTCGCAATTTTCTGTCTTTACGTCATCCTAACCATTTCGTACTTGCGGGCGCAAACAATGGAAACGTCATCATTACCCACCGATTCCTCGCGGCCCCTGTTCAAGCAAGTCGAGATTTTTTCTGGCATGCTGACTGTATATTCCAACTGTAAGTACTTTCCTTAATATACGCGCGAGTTACTAGAGTGCCTCCTCGGGATTTCGCCTTCTGGGCGAAATCCCTGCGGGGGCAAAAATTGTTGCATCGCTGCTGCTGCTACCTTTTTGCCATCGGTCTTCATGACGAGCGTCCATCCACCTCCTCCGCATGCTCCAAGCTCAGCAGCTTCCATGTGACAGTACACAGGAATTAGTTTAGACTCCACATTCAGGAAATAGGCTTTGTTTTCACGTTTCCTAGTAAATAGATATTTATATAATGATATATTTTTGAGGCACTGCATGAAATCAAGCAAGATTTGTTTTCTCTGCATGTTTTAGTAAGTGACCGTCCTCACATTCAATCAGATGCAATAAACGATTGGATTTAGAGACATAAAAAGAATAAGTATAAACAAGAATATGACAATCTTTCACACGTCGCGGACAAAACTGACATTTGGTATGGAGCAATGTCGACCTTACAACAAAGAAAAACTTAATGAACAATAGTCCAGTTTCGAATTAAAAATTACCGCTGAATACAAACATTAATGGCACATTTATACAGGGTTAGCCTCAACGTAAAGTAAAATATTCAGAAATTCCGGCAAGTATTACTAAGTGTTTAAAATTTGAATATGCACAATAGACAGAGTAATAAATAGGTCTTTTTCTCGTTGGAATTTGTGAATATATTACTTCAGATTGAGGCTAAGCCTGTAAAAAATGCGTCTTCACTTCTTTAATTCAGCGGTCATAGCGAACTCGAAACTGGACTATTGATATACCTCGACAGACGCACGGTTACAAAATTAGCACCAGCCGAATGCAGCGAAGGTTGTTTGAATCGGGTGGTGCGGCCTAAAAAAGAATTATATGTATCCGCTCCAAACGCAGTAGAAAGGATAGTTAGGCCGTTGAAGCCAGAAATGTGATAACTGACAGCAAATGTAAAAGTTTTCAAATGTAATGCAGATGAACCACAAGAGTAATAAGGTCCTCAAATGAAATGAAAACCTTAGTTGCTTGAAAGAGCGCCGCCCTAAAAAAAAAAAAATTAAAAAGCGCTCTCGCGAATAAATACAATTTAATCGGAAGAGCACCGCATTTCCTGGCTAGCAACTCTGCAGCCCTTATTAATTTTTTAATAAAAAACAGCGGAGTCACCTTATCCACTTTAACCCACATGGGCCCACAGTTATCCGCGGGAGGGTATATAGCCATATAGGTATGTGCCGCTCCAAAGAGTATGGTTTTTCCGCCATTTTTGGTCTGAAAATGGGTATAGACTTTGCCCATTTTGTCTCGAATCGGGTATGGTTTTCGAGGGGAATACGGGAGTATATGAACGTATTTAATAAAGTAAATCAAGCTTAGTTGCGTAGCGTCCTAAAACAAAACTAGCAGCCGCTAACCGGAACGTTGAAACTCGCTCGAGACCCTTTCCATTTGCGCAGAGATTGATGGAGTGTCCGTCTAGTCCATGAATTCGTGACATCTGGGGAGTTGAAAGAAGCATCATACTTTAGTCCTTTTAGGGTTGAGCGTCAGGTTACATCTGGATGACCAGGTAGACAGCTTAGCAGCCGCTAACTGTACTCGCTGAAGTCTCTTAACAAGATAATCTGCTATAGTATCACTGACAATGTCATTATAATCGATCTTTGACAAAATAAGACACTCTGCCAAGTGTTTTCTGGCATTATACGGGGCACGGTATTTCAACTTCTTCAGTACAGACAAAGTTCTGTAACAACTTGAGATCTTGGAGTTTCTCTCTCTTTTCCAGTTGACAATTTCGTGCACTTCCGTACCAAGTAGGCGGAAAGTTGAAACTCGCTCGAGACCCTTTCCAGAGATGGAAGGAGTGCCCTCTAGCCCATGAGTTCTTGACATCTGGGGAGCTGAAAGAAGCATTACTTTGGTCTTTTTAGAATGGAGAGCCAAGTTACATCGGGATGACCAGGTAGACAGCTTGTCCAGCGCAACCTGCATCTCCGCCTGACAACTCTGAAGCTCAGATGGCTTAGAGTGACTATAAATCGTAATATCGTTCCCATATTGATGGCAATTTACTTCGGTTGGGAGTACGTCAGTCAAGTCGTTGACATAAAGGTTGAATAAGAGGGGACGCAAAATGAATCCCTGAGGTACCCCAAAAGACACATTTATGCGCTCCGACCAGAGATCATCGATTTGGACGTACTGCGTTCGATCAGTCAAATAACTCACAATCTAATGTAGAGAGGACTTGGAAAACCCTAGCTTACGCAATTCGAACAGAAATGTCTCATACACAACTGTATCAAAAGCTTTAGAAAAGTCCTCCATAATTGCAACGGTGACCTCACCTCTGTACATTGCCTTGGGGACATCATCTCTTATTGCAAGCAAAGTAGTTGTAGTTGAGTGGCTTTTGCGATATGCACTTACGTTTGGCTGAAGCGCAGCAGTTTCCGTGAGAAAATCCACCATTTGACGTCAAGACAGTCTTTCATAAACCTTTGATAACACAGGCAAAATGAAAACAGGGCGAAAATCGTCGTTTGCCTGCATGGGGTTCGCTTACCTTCGGAATGGACTAATGCGTGCAACCTTCCAAAGAGTTGGAAAGTCCAGTTTCGAAATGCACGTGTTTAAGATATGCGTTAAAGGCGATGCTTAATGGTCTGAAACTAGCTTGATGAATTTGGTTGGAATGTTATCCGGACCAGTAGGGCAGTCGGACCACAGCGCTTTGCTCTCCCGAATAACTTCATGATAGGTAACACTCTTCAGACCAAAGGACGTATCAGGGTCATGCGCAAGCGCATTAATACGCGTATGCAGCTCCTCCTTATCAACTGCCACTGAGGCATCGACACGCTCAGCTGCAAAAGCAAAGTGCTCATCCAATTCATCGGGATAGACAGTTATTGATTGATGGCTAGGGTGAAGTATGCAATGGATCGTCTTCCATACTTCCTTATGCCGCTTAGACGAGAGTGCATTGGTCATAAACCTTCTCTTTGCTTTCCCAATCAGTTTCTTAAGACTGTTAAGGGAGTCTTGGAAGATATCCCACACAGCCTCACTGTGAGGGGGTGTGTGTGCTTCCCTATGATAACGCTTGGGTGCCTCCTGCAGCGTTCGAATGTTCGGATCATTCAACCAGAGCGCAGGTTGTCTGTCACCCTCACACGCTTTAAGGGTGTATGTCACTCTAAACAGTCCGAAATAAGAGTATTGAACGCGATTACTTGTTCGTTAGGATCCTCTAATTAAAGCATAAACTACTTTAAAAGAAGTTGAGTGAAATCGTCCCTGAACTATTTTTCGTACCTAATAACCTTGTATCTTGGAGTGAAACGGATGACAAGCGCATTGACTGTGCATCACACGTGACAAACACTTTGCTGGAAAACATTAACAAAGGACTATTAACTGGCCTTATATTTTTAGACCTAAGTAAGGCCTTTGACACCTTAGATCGTAGCATCATGTTAGATAAGTTAAGTTCACTAGGAATGAATCGCTCTGCTGTCCAATGGTTTAGGTCCTATTTAACCATGCGCACCCAAAGTGTTTGCACTAATGGGGTCTTCTCTGAGCCCCAGCTTATATCTTTTGGGGTCCCCTAGGGTAGCGTACTTGGCCCTTTATTATTTATCATCTAGACCATCTACATAAATGACTTACCTCTGGCTGTAGCGTCGAGCTTTACCATGCTGACGATACACTTGTCTATTTTGCAATCAAGTCAGTCAGTGAAATTCAAGCTCAGTTAACTAGTGGCCTAACTTACGTCCTAAGCTGCTTTCAAGCTAATTTTCTAATACTTAATCTTGATTATGCTTGTTGGTACTCATCAGAGCACCGCGGAGGCTGACGATCCAGTAATAGAAATCAGTAACACGCTTTTAGAAAGAGTTAACAAGTTTAAATATCTTGGGGTCCTAAACAACACCTTATCTTGGAAGGACCACATAGAATATATGAGTAATAAGATCTCGTCTAGCCTATTCTGCGTCGAGTACGTAAGGTTCTTTCCAAGCCAACTTTTGAAATGCTCTCCAATAATATAGTCTTGCCATTGTTCGATTAATGTTCGCCTGTCTGGGACAGCTGTGGGGTTGGGGGCAAAGCTTAATATCTAGATAAGCTAGATAGACGCGCCGCATATATTATTATAGGTCGATCTATCGGGGCTGAGGAGTTAAAATCAACACTTGGCTGGCCCAGCCTACAAGCACACAGAAATTATCTTAAATGCGTCTTAGTCCATAAGTGTCTTCACGGAATAGCGCCTTCGTACTTACTGGCAGAGTTTAGGCACGCGCACCTTTTCCATGGCGATAACACCGGAAGCCGTTATTTGCTGCGCCCTCCCTTCGCAAAAAATACTAAATACCAAGGTAGCTTCAGAATAACCGGTGCTCGGACCTACAACACCCTACCGAGTATCATTAGTCAAGTAGTGACCCTCGGAGAATTTAAAATCAAGCTAAAGCGCCATTTTAAACAGTAACGCCTGCAGTACATGTTGCCTTTGTAACTTAATTAATTCTCTAGTTTTAATGTCTTTGTTTTTGTGTTGTGTTAGGGCTCCATCTGACTAGCTCTGCTAAATTGGAGGCCCCTGGATAAATATTGATTAAAAAAAAACATATGACGCGTCGTGATCGTTAACGAGTGTACATGGGAGAACATCAATATGTGTAACGCGTCTAGGAAGATTGGTAATAACGTGATCAACAAGCGTTTGACTGGACTTCGTAGTTCTTGTTGCTTTGGTGACGACTTGCTTCAGGTTCAGTGATCCGAGGGCATTTCAGTGTACCTCTTGACATCAAATGTTTGTTGTTTGATCATATCGATGTTTACATCGCCTGCCAAAATCAGAATCCCATGCCATGAAGCAAAAGTTCACTGAGAAGATGGTCAAGTCTCTGTAACCTGCCGGAGATATGCGTTTGACTGTCAGCCAGATATTAAATACTGCCAAACAGAATTTTGCTGTTCTTGTTTTGGCCGGGAAAGGCTCCATCCACCAGTGTTTCCAATTCCGCATACCAACGCCTCTCAATAGTGAGCAAACCTGGACTGCGACCAAGCGGAAGGAGTGCTAGGCCGAGGAGAAATGGAAACGGAGTCAACCCTTTCCCACGAAAATTTATTTATAGAAAGAGCTTTCGCGGAACATTTTTCACGCCTTCTTAGTAATATCCAATCAGAGCAGAGCAGAGTTCCCGGCTCTTGACAACCGGCAAGTAAATATTGAAAATCAAGCTCTTTAGTGACCTTATTTTAGTGGTTAACTCGCTTCTACAATGCTTTGGAGCTTTTTACTACGTCCACAAAGGAGCACACTGCATTGACCCACCGTTATTTTTGAAGTCAAAACTATGCTATGCTCTACATGGACTACATCTTTCGCTTGTGGCTGCCGTAATTGTGCGCGATCTGGGATCGCGAATTATGTACAGAGTACTGTATAAGCGAAATTACTGTGGCAGTGAATAAAAACGGCTCTAAGAGCTTTTGATAACATAGTTCTAACGGCAAATATTTCAAGAAGATATATCAAACAATAAGGAAACTACAAAAGAAAATTATAAGAATAATAACTTTTTCAAAATTTACAGACCATAAAAGTCCAGTCTTTAAAGAGTTATTAACTCTACCTTTAGATGACATTAACAATGAAGCCATTGCTTTGTTTATGTACTGTTACTATCATAATAACTTTTACCTTCATCTTTTAACAATTTCTTTACTCGGAACAAAGATATTCACAAATATAATACAAGATCATCCTCAAACGTTCATACAATACAGACACGCACTAACTACCAAAAACACTCAGTAAAGTATAAGGGAATATTAGTATGGAACAACTTGACAAAATCCATCACAGACATAAAATCATTCTCTTTATTTAGGAAAAAAATCAAAACTCATTTTCTCCTCAAATAGAAAAAATCTACTGAGCCTGGTATTTTTTCGCTCGCTACTAAGAAACTATGTTACATGTAAACAAGGCAAACAGTCCAAACATTAGATTAAAGAGCTAAATCCAGCTGGAACAAGAGAGAGAAGTCTGACACAGAAGGTTGGCAAGGTGGAGATATACCAGTTACGGTCCCAATTTCTGCTGGCATGTTGATGGTATCAGGGGCGTAGCCAGGATTTTTTCGGGGGTACGCACAATTCTTATTTGAGGCTTATTTGAGAGGGGGGCTTATTTAATTTAAAAACTACGATGGTATCAGTTCTCCATAAAGAACTAGAATACAAAGTGGAAAAGCTCAAGTACAAGACATTTTAGGTCATGCAGCCGAGGACTTGGATCAAATCCGATCTTCCATTTGGTAAATAAACCATCCCGGATCAGTCCACATGAAGTTTTACAGTCGTGAGTAATTAATACAGTCTATCATTTATTGCTGAAGAATAAATAGGGGAGGAGAGGGGGGCTTAATAGAGAGGGAGGGCTTATTAACTTTCTTCCCCTGAAAAGGGGGGCTTATTAGAGGGAGGGGGCTTATTTGAGAGGGGGGGAGGGCTTAATAGAGGATTTACGGTATTGGGCTCATTGCCGTCGCCGTCACCGTCGCCTTCGTCGTTGCTCCCGGGATTTATCGATGTGCGTAAACGGTTAGGAATCCGAGCAAGTTTTTAGTAAAAACGCCTTTCATCTTTTCACTAGATATTTATGTTATTCAAGATTCGGTCCATTAATGAACTACTTTGTTTCTCTCAAAACCGACAATTGGGTGGAGAGCGAAAAAAAGTCCGTTGTTTTAGAAAGAAATATATATTTCAAAGAAACAACCAGAGTTGAATGAATTGAGGCAAACTGTGCTCTTAAAATAATTATCTTTAGATACCTTGCTTTCTTTTTAGAATTAACTTTTCATTTTTCATTATCTATTCATTTTACATCTTTTTTGGGCACGGCTTGTTTTAGGTACGCACGTGCGTATCGTGCGTACAGGTATCTATGTCCCTGGGTATGGTTAATTTAGTCGTATCAGTAGTAGTATTAGTAGTAGTAGTAGTAGTAGTTTAACCTTTTTTTAAGTGGTGTCAAACGTTCTAGCGCCAAAAACACACTAATTGGTCACATTATGCTTATAATAAAATAAGTTTGTACAATAAGATGTAAAGGTGATACAAAGGTACTTACAAAGATACTGGTTGCCTAGTAACATATAACAATTAATATTAATAATAATTAAACTAAAGCAGCACAAGTGATTAATTCAACTATTGCAAAAAAGACAGTTTTTACATCCCCCATCTGAAATTAAATTTGCTAAATCTTTTCTTTATACAACGTTTAAAAACACCCAGGCTGTTCTTGTCACTTTCCTCTTTTGTTAGCCTAGACCACAAGAAAGGTCCCAGATATTTCAGAGAGAGTTTCCCGTATTTTACCGTGTTAAAACAAGGCATAGTAAAGTCATAGTATATCACCCTTTTTCTTCCTCCTGAGTTATTTTATTATTTTAAATATGCCTTATTGACCAAGCGTGCGATCTGTTTCAAATTTATCCTTACAATATGATTATAAATGCAAAAGACAAGTTCTGAGAATTAAGAAATGAGCATCAGTGAATTTTTTTCTTACTTCTCCCTGCCAGTGGTAGAGGAAATATGCAGAGACCAGCGAGACCATTAGCTTCTTGTCTGAAGTAACTGTACACGCTGCCAAAGTTCCATTCTCGGTGCTACAATCAATTCTCACAAGGCGTGGACAACCAGCATTTTCTTTTACACATTCAAGAGACCTTAGGGCCGTTATTTGACCTTTCAACTTCCAACCAAAGGATTTTTTACTGTACCCTTCTGCGTCAGACTTCTCTCTCTTGTTCCAGCTGGATTTAGCTCACGAAGAATATTGGTAGCCCTTTCTCTTGGCACATGGATGTGATGATTCAATCTTAGCTAGTGCCACACGGCTCTGTAACCACGAAGTTCGCCGGGACCAGACATTTCCCTTTGCACGATTTCCCTAACTTCGTGATCGCTAACGTCCGCGCTACGTCTGCTGAGACCGTAGTCACGAAGCCGCCGTTTCAAAGTTGAAGGATTCATTGTGACTGCTTGTCGATTATTAAAGGAAATTAACAACAACTTGGTTTTGAAATCCATGGTGAAAACAATGTTCAATTAATCGCCTTACTTCTTTGCTGTCCATTGCATCTGTATCAAGAGTACTAAACATGGCGGCTTGCGAGAACTCAGGCCCCTTTGCGTTTCCTGTTTACTTCCGTTTTGCTTTTTACTTCCGTCTTTCTAATATTTTAATATGTTTTATTTGTTTGTGTTGTCCTTTTTTGTTTGCGTGTTTGTTTAAGTTTTTGTCTTTTTTGCGTTTTCTTTTCTATTTGCGTTTTCTTTTTTATTTGCATTTTCTTTTTTTCATTTGCGTTTTCCTTTTTTTTTATTGCGTTTTATTTTTTTTAATTTGCGGTTTCTTTTTTATTCTGGGCCACCGTCAGCAGCCCATCGTATGTCGATATCATGCTCCGGGTACTTATATGATTGCATGATTTTTAGTTGCAGGCTCTTTTCAATTAATGCTTGTAGGTGTACATCATTATTCATGGTACTGCTGTTGTACGCGCATTCATCATCCTATGTCGATAGACCATGTGTGTAGAAAGGTAGAAAGCTACCAATACATTTCGGACAAACCCATTCTTTATGGTGTGACGATGAGACAACAAAATTTGTCTTAGAGGTGTGTCAACCTTAAAAATAGAAACACTTTATTGAAAACTAACAAACATAACACTAGCCGAAGTGATGGAAATTTGAACTTGTGGCCCCTGAAAAAGGTTGAAGTGAAGAACATCTTGTCTTATTATGACTTTAAAACACTTAAATAATATCTATAGAAAAATTTGGAAACCTTTGCTGCTACAGTTAAATTTTATGAAACTAGGTGACATGACGAAATGTAATTAACACAGTCTGAATAGTGTTGCCTTCTTGATTGTTTATTGCACAGTAAGATAAGATGACAACTGGATTTACGTAAGAAGGTAACAAGTGACAGCAAGAGTGTCAAACGGATGAACTTGTGGCCCTCAAATTTAAACAGCTTAGAATAATACTGATTAACATATAATAATTTATATGATTAAGAAATATGCACGGTAAAAATGAATTATACAACATATTTCATCACTCTATTGCCTTGATTGCTCACAAGTTCAAAGTCTATCAGTTTTATTAGAATTATAAAATTCTTTTAATGAGCAAATTTACGCTCTTCGTATTCCTTTTTAACAATTCTGACACTTGGACCTTTCTCAGATTTATCAGTAATTTATTCCAATCTTTAATTTTTCGTAAAAGTGGTGTCATACTTCTATAAACGCGATAACAACTGCGAAACTGTTCGATAAAGCAAGATTTCCTCTATGTCTATTAAAGCCATGATTTCATTTTATCGAGATCTTTTTCCGCAATGTTCGGGACAAATCTAATTTAAAAATCGGACATGAAAATTATCCGAAAACTGTTAGGTTTTTTTTGATAAGGACCTGAGCACTGGTCACGTGACTTCTTTTTCCATGTGACTAGTGTGTTGATCTGTGAGAGTTGTTGCGTTGTTCGTATGTTAGAGAGAGCACAGAACTTGTAAGTATTTGGTTCGTTTTTCAGTTCTATTTTGCTCTCTACCTACATGTTTTCAATTTTTATTTTAGTTTTCACCGTTTGAGTTGAATGATATGAGAAAAGTTGTGTGTTATATCGAGACGAAAAAAGTAGTAAAAAATGTTGCTAACACCATAGTAATCACGTATGCTGTACTCACAAAGTCTCATTATAAATTTCCTTGCAACTTGACATCATACCTGTAAAAAAAAAAAACATCGACAATGCGTCAGTCTGTCATTCGTTCCAGTTCATAAAGGACGGTGCGCATCATGGCGCATGGCCCTCGAGCGAGTGCGTCGCGCTATTTTGCGCTCTTCAAGTAGTTAATTCCGATCTCTTTAATTCAATCTCTATTTTCAAAGCAAAGCAAAAGAAAAAAAATGGACAAACTAAGAAAAGAAAACTAGAGTTTTTAATGAATTACACAATTTCTGTTAAGCCTGATTCACGTAAACCCGTGCCTGAAAAGAAGAAGATATGTTTAAGTAACCATTTCAATTAAGATATCTTGAAGTGCTCGGTAGCATATTTACCTGTACAATTCTGTTCAGGTCCACTTCTGTAATACCCTTGCCTGCAAACACACCTAAATGATCCTTTAGTGTTTTGGCACAGTGAACTGGTGGCGTTACATTTGTGTTTTCCTGTCTCACACTCGTTTATGTCTGCAAATTAAGAGTTAATGCTGAATTATCAAACTGTAGATCTGTTAAGCATCATAATATGCCGTATACGTTCTTATTTTGACGATGCTTTCATCATTTCAACCTGATTCACCCTACTTAAATCCAACAAAAGAAGAAGACATTTTTAAAGTATCCATTTCAATTGATACCTTGAAGTGCTTGGTGGTATATTTACCTGTACATTTATGTTCATGTCCACTTTTGGAAAAACCCCATATGCAGACACACTTGTAAGATCCTTTAGTGTTATCGCACACTGAACTATCGACGTCACATTGGTGGTTTCCAGTTTTACACTCGTTTATGTCTGCAAATCAAGAGTTAATGCTGAATTATCAACGGGCTTTGTTCGATTTTTGTGTCGATTCTATCCAATGAGGATAGATATATATCATATATTTATAGAATGATAATTTTTTATAGTGGACAAAACAAAAAAGGAAGTTAGAATGAATGCCAAAAAACTAAAAAAATACAAATGATAAACCAAAGTTTTACATGTTACACACTTGGAAAGCTAATTCACTGGGGGAATTTAGCCCGCGAAAAGGAAATTAATTTTGGCGGCTCGAGCAGACAAAGTCGGCGAGAATAATAGTGCTAGGAAATGTGCACGCCCAAATTTCCCTCGAAATCGCACATGTAAGCCTCTTCGCAGGCTACGGGGAATCTGGAGGCTGTAACTAACACCAGACATTTTTCGTGGATACGACCTGTGGGGTGTTGCTTGGTGATGGGGAAACTATTACTGGTTAGCTATTGTTATGTGGTGCAGATATTGTTCAGTGTCTTTTTAATCTTTTGTATTACGTTATTTTGTGGTTGCACCCGTCCACAACACAAAGAAACTACCGATCTGACACATACCACTGACTAAATATGAAACCGGTTTCCAACTTTCTGACTGGCTCTAATCTTTATGGTATGGAATAGCATAAAACTAAGGATTGAACTCCTGTTAGTTAAAGCTCCGTATGGTTTGCTACCTGCACAGTTAACACCATCCCCAGTATATCCAGGCTTACAAGTACAAGTGAAGGAACGCTTGGTATTGGTGCAGTATGCATCATCGTGGCAGTTATGTTGTCCTGTTTTACACTCATCTACAAATCAGCAAGTGGAAGTTAGATATAAGAATTTATTTGACGTAAAGTAATCCACCTGCAAAGCCCGTTTTCACTTTCAGCCTGTCAAGAGTTGTTTAAATTATTTATTTGCGACAGTTCAATTGAGTTCAAATCATTTTAATTTATGAATACTCTTCGTCAAGAGCCATAATAGGACTATTATGGCTCTTGTCTTCGTTCAATGTCACCAACCAGGGCGTGATTTACTAAACAAGTTTGTTAAAGGACTTGAAACGTTAGTCTCAAAACTTCAATAAAAAAACTTTGCACTCCAAAGGACGCATCGTATAGTGCTGCTAGGCTACACTCAGGGGCACCCAAAGGATCTGTTCCTCAAAATATCTGTTCTTCAAGCCAATTTTTGCTGGCTGGGAGATGTGGAAGAAATAATATGTCCTGTCCGAGAGGGGATTTGATGTTTAGAATAGTTACTATGTGTTATGGATCAGATACCCCTCCCCCACCCCTACTGCTGAGGGGTGAATTTTGCCCTATGACCACACCAAAACTGGCCAGTAATGTCTGGACATACGTCTGTTGGGAAACTTCCAGTAAGTCAGGTTGTAGGTTGCCGGTGCACCTTGCTGGCTGGGAACTATTCCGTCAGTCTTTCTGAGAGTGAGGAACAGATTAATTTTTCCTGGCAATCTCTCAAAATGCTTAAAATGGCTTCAGAAAGCTTTATTCACGCTTTGTTGTTGTTTCAAAATTTCCCGTTGGGTGCCCCTTTACACTGTCCAGTCACTTCGGGTTTTGCATTCTCGCCAGGAGGGTAGGCGGGGGGAGGGGGGGGGTACTCCGGATTTCAATTGATAGGAATAGAAAAGAATAATTCTTTATTTAAACACGGTAAAATTCATCAGGAGTATAAAAAATCTTAAATAAACCTAACTACCCTAAACAATATGCAAAACTATATATAACTAGCCTAACTAAAACCTGTTTTTCATCAATGCCGCGAAATTCAGACGAGCCAATCGTTTAAATTGACTTAAAGACTTAGAAACAATACCAATTAACTGCACCGAAGCACATGTACCAACTCCGCGATATGGCCATTACCTTACGCATGCGCACAACCATATCACCCCGGCAGTGGCAGCCATGGACAGCTGTATCTCCCTTTTGGGGCTCATGGTTGTGCACATGCGTACGGTAGTGGCCATACCGGCCGCGGAGTTGATACGTGTGCTTCATTGCAGTTAATTGGTATTGTTTCAAATTTATTTGGGCACACAGGTCAATTTTTTTTATTCCATCTCCATACGCATGCCGTGGGAGAACTGTTTTGCAGTTCCCAACCAATAGCTACCACTTGCTTGTGGTGGAGCTGACGATTAAAGCAGTGCTTGCACTCGCCTCAGCTGTAAATGGTCTTTGATACGCCGATTACCCCCCGCTAATTAACCCAACGGCTATGCCAAGCTGGTGAGCCCCAATAAGGGCAGCCCAGCTGTCCATGGTTGTCACTGCTCGGGTGATATGGTTGTGCGTATGCATAAGGTACTGGTCATACCGCGGAGATGGTACGTGTGCTTCAGTGTAGTTAATTGGTATTGTTAAAAATTTAGCCCTCTCATATCACGTCTCCGCTTGACTGAAGCTGTTCTTCATGAAGTTAGTTTCCACTCAGTTTGTTAACACAGTCCCTTAGGGAGTAGCGCGTTTCACATCGTTTAACACTTTAGAGGATAAATATCCAGGAACAAGATCATTTAAAGACTTGTGAACCATTAGGGCTTTTGTATTTGAAACTGAGTGCTCAAGTCTTTCCAATTAAGTTGTTTAAATAAGCGGTTGGCATAAGCATCATATCTAGAAAAGGTTAGAACACGAGCAGCACGGTTCTGAAGCTTCTGTAGCCTGTCAAACATAGTTTGTCCACAATTACCCCAGACAATATCGCTATAATCGAATTGAGATTGAATGAGGAGCGTTGTATATACAATGGAGAGTGGGCGTTGGAACAAAAGCTCTTAGGATCTGTCCCTTGAAATCCGGAGTACACCCCCCCCCCCCCCCCCTGGTATCCGCGCCGGATTTTTTTCGTCCCATGAGCGACAACGCTTCCAACGAAGAGAACGGGTGCAGAAATGCATAAATTACTTTGTTCTTTGTATAACAAAAACGACCCCAATTCTCTTTAAGTTATTTTTACTTGTACTTAATTATTCATCCCATGGTTTTTTATCACTCACCTAAACAACTGATTTCAATCTCCCTCATGATCTCTTCCATTTGTTCTCTGTTTCTTTCCTGCTCTTTGATTATCTCCTCTTCTTCTTTATTCCTCGGGACGGGACAAACTGCGAAACAGCAAAACAATAAATGCACAGTAATAAAGGTGGAGCATGATCGTCAGGGTGTAGTCCTGAATAGGACTTTGTCGGGCAGTCATCTTCATAGTCAAAGTCGTTTGTTGTTACAGTCGTTTATTGTTAGTCAAATTGTCTCTTGCCTATAAAGTTACTTCTGTTTTTGTCAGTTTTGCTTGAGTCCGCCATAAGTCGTCTGTGCCCGTTGACCGCCATTCCAGTAGCTTTTGGTCTAATTTAGTAAGCCAGTTTTCTAAGATGAGTACTAGTTTTGGTAGTCTGTAATACGTAATACGTGTCGCAGAGTCCCGGTCGATTTAATGTTTCAGTCTGGAAATGGTGCATGTTCAGCAATAAGTGACTGTTGACATCTCCATTTCTTGTCGCTGGATCGTCGCTGTTAAACTGTGACAAAAGTCCGATCGAAACGACCCGAGTCTTCATAGCCAATAACAACACGGCTTAACTGACACAAGACCAGTCACATCGAGACTTAATTAACCAATCAGGTCGATAACCAGAGTACAATACAGATATCAATATTGACGTTTTTGTACCCGTTGCCGTCGTTGTTGCTTTATAACCTCCCTATTATTAGTGTATTATAAACCTTCGTCACGGTAGTATTGGAACAGGAATAATTATAATTTTATAACAATACAAAAATGAAGATGATGATGATGATAATAATAATAATAATAATAATAATAATAATAATAATAACAATAATAATAGCACGATTTTCTAAGATACAAATTCATTTAAAATCTCTTAAGAAAGTAAAACAGAGGATCAGTCTTGAACGAAGGCGTTTGGCTCGTTTTGAAGTCTTGAACGCACATTTTTTATGTGTAAAAATCACTATTTCATTTGTTTTTTTTTACTTCAGAATGATTTTTTGACGGCTTTCTGTATATGAAACAACAACAGGGTGCTTAAACATAATGCCTACAAACAGGTGCGCAATAAATTTTGGTCCTGATGTCATTAGTCATTACCTCCATGGTTTACAACTTCTTGTGCCATCATCACAGCTGGGAACATGATAAAGGAACTGATAACTACCAATGTTGTCATGTCAGCCATCGTCCAAGCTTGTAAAAATAGAATAATATTGAATAATATTCATTGACATATAAAAATATTAAATAATATTCATGGGCATTTAAAAATGTCAATGAATTTCGTTGGTGAAGGAGAACCGATGCATAACCACTTGTCGGGGTGAGAAGAGGAGGCCCTGGAAAATTGCGGTGGGGCTGTGCGCCGTAATATAATTCCTAAATCCCAAAAAAACAAATTTGACTTTCCTTACTCTGGTCTATTTCAGGTTAAAACTGGGGATAAATTCTCTCCCCCATTTTCAGACCAAAAGGGGTATATAGCTATACAGATTATATACATACCTAACGGGCATAGCTATAATATACTAAGGATTACTAATATAAAATATGGTCCTATCAAGAAGTTATATAGAATAATAACCCTGGGACAACTTAGATAAAGAAGTACCCTCAGGAAATTTATCCGATCGCAGACCATATTCTTGAGTTTATTGGATTGCACTAAAGTCAATGTCAAAAGCCCTGCATTCAAGCTTACTAAGAAAAAGTTGAAACCGCGATTCAAGAACAACTAAAAAAACGAAATATAAGACAGTTTTTTTATCTCCCCGATATTGATGTATTTTTAGAGAAAGATCCAAGCAGCTGCAGGCTCAAATACGTTTGATGTTACTACAATTTTCAGAGCTATTTCCAGTAAATAACCCCCTTTAATTCACTTATTATATAAAATTTATCGTCCCATAGATGCGGAAACCGTGAAATAGAGAAATCAAAACTGGTCATCTAGGCTAACTATAATTACTAACCCTACTGATCCACCAGGCATGCAGTGTAGCTGAGTGCATGAGATCAGACTGAACCCGAGTCTCTCGTAATGCCGATTAATTGATACGTCAATAGAGTCTGCTAACTTGCCTGTTGTTAACATAAGCTTTCAATGATTTTTGTTCTGTATTCATAATAAAAATTCCATGCAATACCCGGTGGTTTTCGTTTATTTTATAGAGGGAGGGCAAAATTATTGTCCGTGATGGGGAAACAAGGGGTTTTTCTCTGTCAAAAATGGCTAAAATCAGTCCACAACCCCACAACAACCTCCCCCCTCGCAACTTCACTTCGTGGATGGGCCCCCGCACTTTGAAAGCTGCTCCGCAGGCCCTGGATACATCAAGCAATTATTGAATTAAAAGATAACAAAATTTAATAACAAAAAAAAAAACAAAGACCGAGATGAAAAGAATTAGAAGATACAATCTGAATTTATCGTATTCGAAAAACACTATTTAAAAATACTGTTTCATTACTCTTTCCTTCAAGGATATATAGTATTCTGATTTAAACTTATGTTCTGTTTCACATCAGTGAAACTGTATAAATTTAGCCTCGAAATAAAGAATAAAAACCTGATAAAAATATGAGGTAAGTAAAACTCCTGTAAAGATGGGATAGAACAGTTTGCGGACGAAAAAGCATGTAGTTTGTACTGAAAAGCACGACAAAGCAACTAAAGGGCTCAGTTATGTTGCAATAAGAGAAACGTGCCATCTTTCGATGCTATACAAAGAAAAACTGATTTTGTTAAAGATTTCGGTCTACACAGTCTTCGCACATCTTTTTAGGCACAGTAAAACCTCACGATGATAGGGAAATTTAGAATGTAAGTCAGTGAAGGCTTTCAAAGTTGACCGTCACAACCTGCAAATTCCTATTCCTTATGATAGACAATTCTCATTTCCAGTCTCGTGCTCCGCCACTTTTAAAACAGTAACTATACTTCAATTACCATATATTTCGTTTTTATAGACTTATATACCGGTAATCGCGAGGTCACGGGTTCAAACCCCGTTGAAGTCCTGAATTTTTTTTTTTCAGGCTTCTTTACGCAATTGCATAAATTGCGTTCACTGCGACGATCATTTCTTTATTTTCATTTCATATCCGCAGTTCATATATGATTTATTTCATATATCATTAACATGTTTATTATTGTTTATGATTTTTAATCATAAGCTGCCTGAAGTATATTTGAAAGTTATTTTGAGCCTGTTTCTAAGATCCATTTCTTTTATATTAGAGATGCCCACTCCAATTATTTTCTTCTCAAATTAAGGCAAATTTTCTGTTCGCTTTACTGGAAATGCTCAGTCGTTGCTACTGGAACGAGTGAATAAATAAAAACAGTATTTTTGTAGGAGTCAATTTAAAGGGAAATTAAGCCGACTATTACAACTGTCAAACTATCTTTGATCTACGAGGGTCTCAATGGGGTTAACCGATAGGCGTAAAACGGCCAAAAATTTAGCCGATAGCCGTAAAAATTGAAAAATTTTAACCGTTAGCCGTAAATAGGGTAAAAAAGAGTTAACCATAAAAGAAAGTGTTCCTTAGATTTGCTACTTTTAAGGAAGGTATTAAACTCACTTATGATTGTGTTTTTTATTTCCCGAATAGTGTGACTCCGTACGCACGTTAGGCGAAGCGCCTTTCAGGCGTTAACCAAGACCTAGGCTCCACTTCCGGCGCTCTATCGGGAAACTAATTTTTTCCATAGCGAAAGTGTGGCTTCTTGCTGGGGATTAATATTTGCAATTTTCGGGAGGTCGTGCCCTCGAACAGCACGCAGAGACGTCACTATTTGTAAAACACGTTGCCGATAAACAACATTTCCCTGTTTTTCTCTGACGCTAAGATACACATTGCTATGCCTAGTCCCTGTACGGCGTCTTCCCACGCAGTCTCGGCCAAGGCATTTCGGTGGGGAACTCACTCGGACCACGTGGCCCGAAACGCATTAGCAGCGCCGAATAATGCGGCCTACGGACAGGGCAACGGCAGACAGTCGTTCCGTACAGTGATTCGCTATCCTTAAAAACATTGGACACGGGAATTTTGCTTTGGCCGTTTTCACACTAGAGCCAGAAATGGATCATCCGTCCGAGACAAGCCTGTGTACAGTCGCGCCCTCACCACAGACACCCCTTCTCCGATTTTTTTCTGAGGGGAGGGGGCGGCTGTACACAGGCAACCTGGAACGGATAATCCCATCTTCAAAAGTCAGGCGGATTGTTCACTCAAAATTAAACTATTCCATTTTCAAATCAAGACGTACATTACCTATCTGACGTGAATCATCAAACAAATAGCCCGTCTCACACGAATAACCCTTCTCTAGTGAGAAAACGGCCATTTCTGTTATAATGAGTGTCGCCCCGGCCTTGAGTTGGGCGCTCGCTTGTCTGCTTTTGCTTTTTCACAAAGATCATTTTTAAATTGACTGTTGACATTTCTATGTGTAAATAATATTAGAAGTGGAATACTTTATTAAAAGTATGATCTATCAAATGTGAAAATTTTTCAAAAGAATAGATTATTTCATCCCGAGATGATCGGAAGACCTTTATTTTGTTTAAAACTACAAAAAAATACGAGTTAATTAATATTAAACTTTTTGAAACAAAAGCAGTTAATTTTTAACTTTTTCGTAAACCGTAACTGAAAAAAATTAACCGATAGCCGTAAAAGAGCCAAAGTTTTAGCCGATAACCGTAAAAGCCACCACCCCATTGAGACCCTCATCTACCTCCAGCGCTTTTGATCATTTTAATGTTTAAAGGCGCTATATTAAGTGAATAAATTATTATTATTGTTATTATTTTTATTATTATTATTATTATTATTATTATTATTATCTTTTATAGTTTACGTTGTCCACATGCTTGTCTCACGAAATGCGAATACTTATTGTTTTCATTAATTTCTGTTCCTTTCATTGAAAAGAGAAATAAACCTGACTTGACCTGATACGATTACGGCCGCAAACCTAACATTCACTGATGAGCCGTGACGTACCTTCCAAAAAAGTAAATACTCCAATGTTGTTTGGCTTTACAAAGGTACCTTACAATTTCAACTAACCACTTTCACTCAAAGTTAAAATCCAAGTCGCAAATTCAACTCGTTTTCTAGCAATTTACAACTCGTTAGCCTGAGTACTAAGGATTAAGCATTTCTGGGGAGAAAAAGCTAGCTAGAGAGAAGCGAAAAAGGTCTTTTAAGTCCTGACCCCAACAGGTGAATATTTCACATACGGCGCACTTGTGGCCGTTGAACATGAATATGTCCTCTGTCAGGATGATCAAAATTGATAAATGATTACGAAATATTGTAGCTACAAACATCTCTATGTGCCATTCTTGTTAAAATGTTTTATAGCGTACGCACCTCAAATTTTTCAGCCCCTTTGATCGGTTGTATGTTTACCAACTTTTGGTGTCAAAAAGCTTCTTAATTCTGAGCTTGTCTGAGTAGGTTGCCAATGAAGATGTTTTATAAATTACGTGAATGTTTTGCTCAATAAAGCAAATAAAGGATATGTTTAAATATGTTTTCAGGAACGTCAAAGAGCCCCAAATTAAAACAATTAGAGACATTACTGAGAAATTCAATGTTTGTCAGACCGGTGGCGCCAGTAGTTAATTTTAATTATCGCTTATATGTTGATAAAATGTTTGACCAAAAACTGCGGGCAATAATATCGTATTTAAGTATTACTGACGTTGGCAGTACGGAGTACCATTAAAAAACGCCAACATATCTATTTGTAGTTATTACTCCATTTTTTCCGATCCTGTCCATAAATTGTTAAATTCCGCCATCTGGTCGCAAAGAGACAATTGCAGTTTGCTTTAACAAATACATAGTTTATTAAACTTATATGATGGATGTGTTATGGTCAACTTAGCGGCGACGCGATACAGAATTTGTTGTCTTTTTTACCCTTTTTCTTTTTAACTCCCTTCCCTTTTCTAGGCACGACACGCTTGATCTGTTCTGTTATATGATCTCTTGACTCATATTTATTGAACTGAATGACGATGATCGCTCGCTCTAGTCTCGCTGATCGATGGTGCATGTGCAAGTTAAGAGCCCTTTTTAGATCTCTCTTGGTTTAACAGTTTCCAGGTGCCGGACACACTGTTTTCTCAATAAAGTGTAACATATCAAAGCAAAAGTCCATTAGAGAGTTTTAGATTTACCTTTACGGAAAACGGCAACGTCAATTTGCACCACATCTACACCTGCATCTGGTCTACATCTGCACTCATAATTTTAGGCCTAGATTTTTGACAGTTTTTTTCTTAGTAATGCTTGATTTTCCTTTTCCCACTCTTAAATTATTCACAATTGTAAATAGGTTTCTATCGTGGACATATATTTAGTTTTTAATTAGTATCTTAGAATTCTGAATTGTGAAGGGGTTTTTCCGGAAATTTGTATTTATAAAATATTGATGTGAACGATTTTTATGAATATTTTACAAAAGTTTTGTGTAGTTTTTATAAGATTTTTATAAGATTTTGATAAAGAATTTTTCATTATTATTTGTAACGCATGACGAAGTTCTCTCTCTACTTGTCGTTTGCTTTTTATAATGCAAAAACTAGTAGCTAATTCATGCCAAATTCATCCATATGAATATGAATATGAGAAATTGTCACCTTGAATTTGCCGTATGGCGACTTTACCGTAAACGTGAATCTAAGGCTATGTTGACACTAGTATGATGTGAACACCTATCCGATGTGACTCTCCACTTTAGAGATCGGCGCTGCGCAGCTTCGCTCCGTTACAGGAATCGCGCCGAAATCCCCGTTGTTATGTGTGAACAGAAGCCCTAGTGTAAGTTATGATTTTCGTGCCGGTGCAAAAGCTATCCAGTATAGTGTCAACATAGTCTAAAACTCACTAATATTATCACGCTTTTTAAAAGTCGGTCCCACCACCAGTTTTGAGGATCGCCGAAGAGAAGAGAGTTCGACAGAGTTTCCAAACCAACACCCCAAAAATTTTTTAAAAAAGGGTTAGAGAGATAAGTTGTATTGGAATATAAATACCAATGAAATGTCGATCTTAAGGAAGAAAAGCCACCCGACTTTGGATGTTTTTTATCTACACATGGTTGGATTGTTTTCAATTAAGATAAAAGTCATTTATAACGAGGAAATTTTCTTGATGCATTATCGGCTTATTCATGATTGGTTGCTTATTTCGACGCCCAAGGAAGTGACGTCATTTTAGAAACAAAAATCAGAGAACAAAATCAATCTCACGTCAAGGAAAAAGATTACCCAAGCAAAATTCAAACAGTTTATGAATTTTATATTCTACAAATGAGGTAATTATTATTCATAAGTAAGCTTATTGTCGTCAGCAGCATTAGCGAAGATGCTTGAGATAGCGTGTCAGCGATAACTAGGGTGAAGCCCTTGCGATCCTCTACCCTGAAGCTGTACAGCATGCTTTGCAGATGACGGGGAGCAAGTGCAAGGGAACGTTTGAAAATCTCCTCCAAGGGCTTATGATTGGTATGTACTGTGATGTCTCCTTTGCAAAAAGCAATTGACCGAACTCCTTAAAGGCATGGACGATAGTCAGGGTCTCTTTCTCGATCAATTTTATGCGTATTTCTGTTCTGTGGGCTCGCAGTAGAGAACTCAAACTGCAGGCAACAGTTTGTCACTCAATTTAAGAAACGTTTGGTGACACTAGATTCGATTCTCTAAGTGCTATTTAATCCCCGGGTGGACGGCCCGGCGCAATTTCCACTCTTCCTTTTCTCCAGCGTTAATTTACAGGTTAGGAATTTTTATTACAGCAATGGTTATGTCCTGATGCCCTTTTTACTGTCAGCTCCCTTCAGCTATAAACAGTAAGGGGTTAAAGCAGTATGCCCAGCCTTTACCCATAGGAATAACTTTTATCAGGATCAAGCACGTTCCCTGCTTATAGATACGAATTCTTCATTCTTTGAGCAAAGGTTTGATAGTTATTATATTTTGAAGGCCACAGTTTAAATTCTTTTTTGGGTATCCGCAATTTTTTCTGTTTTGTTTGTGTGATTTTTTTTGCTTTAATTTGTTTTGATTGTAACATGAGCCTTCTGTTCACCGGTTAACCCCTGTCCTGCCCCCACAAAATCCCCAGTAAACACCCTATCTGCTTTTCTATAAGATTTTTGCGCTGCACATCTTTAGATCAACGAAAAGAAATGTTTTGCCATGACTCAGGGTTAAAACTGCCAACAACGTAGTTATCACCACATACCAAAGGTATCCTCAGGGAATTTTTTTCTGATACTTGTACGTGCTTCAACGGAAAATTTATTTACAAAGGTCATGGCCTACAATGGCCTACAATGATGTGCCAGACAGAATGGCCTGATAGAAGGTGACGGCCGTACGCCCATGAATGATAGAGACATGGGAAAACAGAGAAAAAGTGTTTTTTTTTTAGCAACGCGTTTATTGAACTTAATTTCTACAATTTCTATCTGTTTCTATCTGTATAAGCGCTGTAAAATCCATTGATTTTTGATATTTGGGATTAAATGGCTAATGGTAGCCTGATGTTGCTAACGTAACTATACAAGTACAAGAAAACTCGGGCATTATGGAACACTTGCTTTGGGTGTAAAGAATCCTTTAGGGTCATTATCTAGCTCTCTCCTTTTCATGACACTTTTCGTCAAAGGCTATAAAAACTCGCACCACTTTATGACTCGCTCACACGTGTGACATGGTTTCCCGGAAACGAGTGAAGGTAACGAGATTTCGATGAGTTGGCAGGCCCTTGTATATCAATGGAAAGCACAAAACACCTTTCGATTGGATCCAGACAGTACTGTTATAGCACGAGACGAGAATAGGAAAAAAGGTGCTAAATGCTTAAAAAATGCAACAATGAAACAAATCCGTCTGATTCAATTAACCAGACATTAACTGATAAATTTAATTACTGCAAGATAAATTTTCACAACAAAATAGGATATTAGACAGTTTTGTCCCAACACAAGACACAAAAAGAAAAAAGAAAAAAATAAGGGCCAGCTTACTGTAGTCTACCAGTAAAATGGGTATATATTAGTCATCTTCAACAGGCGACACCAGTTCAGTCTGCAGGTTCGTGCGCACTTCAAGAGTATGTCTCTGGTTGTGTTTGGGTTGACTGCGATCTTCGTTTTTCGCATAACCGCAGGGACAGAGGATTTGCAGTTTTTCAGTCCAGGTTTGGGTTTTGTAAATTTGTAATTTGTTCTTGGTAAATTGTAATTTTTAGTTTACCGGCGAAGCACGTGTTTAAATGTGTCCGTGCGTTCAAGATCGAATTGGATTTTGGAAGTGTTGGGTTTTTAAGGAGAGGGGAAAACCGGAGTGCCCGGAGATAAACCCCTCGGAGCAAGGGAGAGAACCAACAGCAAACTCAACCCACATATGGCGTCGACGCCGGGATTTGAATCCAGAGGCGAGTGCTTTCACCACTGCGCCACCGTTGCTTGTTTCTTATCTTCTTCGTTTTTAGTGCTTCGGGTGGAGAAAACAAACGCTCTTCGTCGAGCATAGCTCTAGATTTATATGTGTTATCTGAAAGTTCCCCTTTATCGGACAACAGTCGCTTTCATTTACAGTCAAATCTCGCTACTTACAAAACAGAAGGGAAAGATTCAGTGCCTTCCCTTCCTCAGTCAATTTCGTTGACTTCCTTTAAGACATACATCCCTAAGATGGGCACTTACTTAGTAAGGTTTATTGTATACGGATCCTTCAATCATTAGTTTACGCTAATTTGCGGGAGAAACTGAACGCAGTCTTTCTTTTCTCAGCGATGAAAACACTTTTAAACTCGGGAACGTAACTAATGTTAGGCTTTCTTTCCACTGGTCTTGATAGATTTTCGCTAACTAGTCCAAATCAAAAGTTTAAAAACCCTGTCAGGGTCTATACAGTGGTGACAAATTGAACTTACAGCTCGAAGGGTGTTTCAGTGGAACCGATGTTTAATGGCTGTTGCGAATTGATGGGCTGACGAACATAGAGGGAGGACATAAGACGCGCTAACAACTTTACGCTATTAAATGTAACCAGAGTGTCTACATATTTTTCAGATGAAAGAAAAGAACAATGGCCGCCATTAAGGTCAAAGCAAGTTTCGCTCGTGAATATAAACTAAATACTTTTAAACTTGGCAGAAAAGATATGATTTCATAATTTGACGTAATGGCTGATCAGAGCTGGAGAAAATACTTCGAGGTAAACGGCAAAGATAGTAGAGAAATGATGGAAAATTCGACTGTTTTAATCTACTACAGTAAAACCCCGCGACTATATAAGAACCTTGATTCAGTTTTTGAACCTGTCAGGCTAAACTTCGCCAGTTAAGCCCCTTCTATATAAGAAACTGTTTAGCCTAAAATTTGAACAGGTTCCTATTTTCTAAAATCTATGAAAAATTTTTTACACGTGGGCAAAAAAGATAAGCAAACATTTCGAGTCCTCTTGGGAGACTGAAATACCTTATCACTACAACCGCAATGTAAATGCCAATGTTTACACTCTTAGCTATTTTGTATTTTTTTTCTTCAGAAAATAAGAACCTATTTAAGAACCTAAATACCCTCAACTACCATTTATATAAGAGCCTGTTTAGGCTAACCTGGGAAAATCCAGGCTCTTAGTCGTGGGGTTTTAGCATCTTAATTTAAGAAGAAAACTTTTTAACTGCAAAGCTCAAAGGGTCGTGACAGCAAATACCATGAGTTGATTTTAAAATTTGTCTTCAGTTTTGAATAGACCAACGCCTTCTCTCGACATTTTCCCTTTCTTTGTTGGTTACAAAACATTGATAATAAAACAACAAGTTGTAAAGGTTTGTAATGACGTCTGTATTTTTGTGTGGCTTCAAGCCGCTATATTATCTCTGCCCTCTTAACGAATGAAGTAGACAAAGGATTGGTTTTTAAGGAGCGCGTGGAGCGCAGAGAATTTACCGCCTACACCATAAAAATTTGACGAAGGGAAAGCCGAACTGTTTACAGCCCTGTATTTACCCGTTCTTTAATTTGACGAAAAGCTAGAGAAGCATACCTCATTGAGAGAGATAAAACTTTTGAACCATTGGGTATAAGAAATATGAAATGTAATACAGTCTTTATTTCTTGTATTTGTTATCATTTATTTATACTATTTTACATTTCTTATTTTTACATTTCAAATTTCTTTCCAATCACTACTTCAACGGTTTTTGTTTTCAACGTTCACTTTTTTCTCATTTAAATTTTCTCGTGTTTTTGTAGTATCATATTGAACGCTATTCTTTAATTTTCAAATTGTAACGTGAAATTGTTAACCCTTTTCATTATATGAAGACCTTGAAGAAGGAAGGCCGTGCCTTCCGAAATATTGGTAAATATATATATATATTCACGACTGTAAAATCAGCCTTGCTTGTTTTGTTTTATAGTTTCACGATAGCTTCGCACGATTTTCGTAGTAGTTTGCGTCGAAAAATTGGAGGAGCTTTAAAAGCTACCAAGAGCCTTAAATCAATAAGAAAGAGGAAAAGGGCCTGCTGATTTTAGTTTTAAAATATCCACACGTATTCAGATATTTTTGAAAACGGAGATAAGTTTATCGGTTTTCAAAACATACGCGTCCACATGAAGTGTATTTGAATCGTTTTCTCCCGACGATGATGAAATACGATAACATTCCTTACAGAGCATGCGTAAAGGTTAGGAGTATATGATGTTTGACATCATTGTATTCGAAAGCGTTTGCCGGGTTTTGACCGTCCACATGTAAACGAGAACCGGCGTTTTCACAACCTCTACTCTAGGGACCGTTTTCGAAAACCTAGCTGCTTTTCATGGTGTCCGAAAACGCCGTTTACGCGTGGACGGACGTTTTAGCGGTAAAAGGGACATAAAATCTCCTTTTAAAAAATATCTGGATACTTGTGGACGGGGCCTGAAAGCGGATAAATGCTGTCCAGGTGGAAGATATTCACTTCGTAATTGATTTGAGTCCCTCCCTACTCCCAACCCCCCCCCCCCCCCCCCCCGCTAACCTCTCCCTCCACCCACCACACAGCAAAACAACCCAACATTATGAGAGTGTTGAGGCAGCATGGTATTTTCAGTTTTCTTGAAAAGTTTAGAGACTTAGCTATTCTCCTGTATCTAGGTAGCCGACCCAAGTCATTGCCCGACAGTGCCGTGGGCCTCTGGCTCCAGCAAGAAAAGATGGTGAGAAGGGTGTGCCACAGGGTAACCACAGAAAAAGTGCACACAGGTAAGCCACTCTTACATTGCTAACTGGGACCGAACATGGTGCCTTTCAGATCGTTTTCTTGTTGTTGTGAACGAGCGGACAAGTTACTTGTCGCACATAATAACCCCCAATGAGGTGCCTGGTTTTTTCGGGGACTAAAAATGCTGCTCGATCGAAGAAGGTCTAGAGTCAATTAGTTGGATGACATTAATTAAGCATGATCAAGCCATCTTGTTTACATGTGACACAACTCAGCCTCTACCTGTTCCACTTAAATGACCAGGGAGGCACATAAATTGCTTATTTGGGAGCTGTTTCATACAAGACGATAGTCTAGTCTTGAGGTCTAACTCCAGTTATACAGGAAATAATCGTTTATGGTCTGTCACCTTTGAATTGATTGCAAAATAGGGTGACAGCGTCAAGAGATGCCCGGATATTACGAAGTGAATTACTTAAGACAATATCATTTTAATTCTTGGAAAACTGAAAAATGCTTCAGCGCTAGGACTTTAGGCATCAAAACACTTGATTTTAAGCACATATTTCCTTTGAGGTTACATAAAAGAAAGTGTTTTTAGTTTTGATTGACAAATTTGTTTTCTGTTCACGTATCCCTGGATTGCAAAGCCAAGGTCGCAGGAAGAATAAAAAGTATTTCAATCTTAACTATACTCCGCTACAAATTAAATGTCAAAACAATTTAAGTGTCACCGTAAATTTTACATTTGTGACAAATGTGGTAACAGTCTGAGTTAAATCATTTGATAAAAAAAAAGAGCTGAAAGAAAAGACAGTTGACTTGAAAGAGCAGGAATGAACATTTTTATCGAGTCTTAACTAAACTGGGAAAAGCGTTGAGTAGTTATTAACTGTACGAGGGAAAGAAAACTGTGTTGGAGAAAACAATAACAAAAATCAATATCAGTTTTAAGTTGATTGCAGTTTAGTCGTTAATAAAAACATGTTTAAGCTTTTAAGGGCCACTTGACATTAACAAACTACTGTACGTAAGATCCTGAATAAGTATGAACGTGACAAAATGTTCTTTTCAAGACGAACGTGCCTTCAAATCGTTGTACTATTCTAAGCTATTAGCTTTGTGGTCCATGTTAATTAATGCTTCAAACACCATGCATAAATTATTATCCTTATTATGTTATTCTTTGCAGGAAGTGGTCAGAAATTCCAAGTGACAACCTACAGAACGAAACTCGTGGAAGCGAAACGAGATTTAAAATGGAAAAGGAATAGGTCGGGTAATGGACGTTGTACATCCAGCTTAGCTTAAAGCTAATTCTAGACAAAAGAAATAGAAGCTTCTCACGGGCTTCGATTCTGGGGAAAGTTATAGAGTTAGTGTGCAAAGCAATCGTGTTTGGAATTAGTTTCAGTTCCGAACGAAAGGTGGAGGAGGTCACGCACATGCGTGACACGCGTGATAAAATCGCGCGCTTAACGCGCGAGAATCCGCCACGCATTGAGCTATTCGCGCTTTGTGAGCAGCGATCCAAGTAAAAACGCGAATACTTTGCAGTCTGCCTATTGCTACGGTCCCGTGTGGCAGCTCCGGCAGCCTCAATGCGACTTCTCCAGCCTCTTCTAATTCCATGGTTTTAAGAGGTCTATCTGCAAGCGAAGTCTCTCAAATGTGAGGATGGGATGAGAAGTAAGCCTTAGAAATGAGAAGGACGTTTGATTAATTCACGCTCGCGCATTCTAGTCTTATTTTAAATTTTATAGCGGAAGGACATGATCTGTGAGCAGGGAATAAGTCAGCACAGAATTTGATTGTCGGCGAATTTCTGTAATCGTCCATAGTTCTGCTAGTGATAAGCTAGCCGTTGTTTACTCGTCTTGCTTGTTTGGGGCTGAGTCTTAACGTCGGTCAAAGAGAGAGAAAGAGTGTCTGGCAAGGTTTCCAATCAAAAAATTGTGAACTCGTGTCTGGCAAACTCTCCATATATATATACACAGTTATACGCACCTTAGAATTTCATCTGCGCCTAACGAGTGCCTTTTGGTCCATAACTTTCAAAACAACTGCTCCACAGAATGTCACTGATAACACGTAACGTAAAAGAGTATCGAAGTATGACTGCACGATAAATGTCACAAAATCTACCTAACCGGTCCCCTAACGATTTTTTATCTTTACGTCATCCTAACCATTTCGTACTTGCGGGCGCAAACAATAGAAACGTCATCATTACCTACCGATTCCTCGCGGCCCCTGTTCAGACAAGTCGAGATTTTTTTCTGGCATACTGACTGTATATTCCAGCTGTAAGTACTTTCCTTAATATACGCGCGAGTTACAAGACTGCCTCCTCGGGATTTCGCCTTCTGGGCGAAATCCCTGCGGGGGCAAAAATTGTTGCATCGCTGCTGCTACCTTTTTGCCATCGGTCTTCATGACGAGCGTCCATCCACCTCCTCCGCATGCTCCAAGCTCAGCAGCTTCCATGTGACAGTACACAGGAATTGGTTTAGACTCCACTTGCAGGAAGTAGGCTTTGTTTTCACGCTCCCTAGTAAATAGATATTTATATAATGATATGTTTTTGAGGCACTGCATGAAATCAAGCAAGATTTGTTTTCTCTGCATGTTTTAGTAAGTGACCACCGTCCTCATATTCAATCAGATGCAATAAACGATTGGATTTAGAGACATAAAGAGAATAAATATAAACAAGAATATGACAATCTTTCGCACGTCGCGGACAAAACTGACATTTGGTATGAAGCAATGTCAACCTTACAACAAAAAAAAACTTAATGAACAATAGTCCAGTTTCGAATTAAAAATTACCGCTGAATACAAACATTAACGGCACATTTATACAGGGTTAGCCTCGACGTAAAGTAAAATATTCAGAAATTCCGGTAAGTAAGTGTTTAAAATTTAAATATGCACAATAGACAGAGTAATAAATAGGTCTTTTTCTCTTTGGAATTTGTGAATATATTACTTCAGATGGAGGGTAAGCCTGAAAAAATGCGTCTTCACTTCTTTAATTCAGCGGTCATAGCGAACTCGAAACTGGACAATATACCTTGACAAACGCACGGTTACAAAATTAGAACCAGCCGAATGCAGCCAAGGTTATTTGAATCGGGTGGTGCGGCCTAAAAAAGAATTATGTGTACCCGCTCCAAAAGCAGTAGTAGAAAGGATAGTTAGGCCGTTGAAGCCAGAAATATGATAATTGACAGCAAATGTAAAAGTTTTCAAATGTACTGCAGATGAGCCACAAGAGGGATAAGGCCCTCATATGAAATGAAAACCGTAGTTGCTTGAAAGAGCGCCGCCCTCGAAAAAAAAAATTGAAAAAGCGCTCTCGCGAATAAATGCAATTTAATCGGAAGAGCACCGAATTTCCTGGCTAGCAACTCTGCAGCCCTTATTGATTGTTTTAATAAAAAACAGCGGAGTCACCTTATCCTCTTTAGAATTAGACAACACTAACCCACGTGGGCCCACAGTTATCCGCGGGAGGGTAGTCCCTTATATAAGCCATGTAGATATGTGCCGCCCCAACGAGTATGGTTTTTTTAGCCTTTTTTGTCTGAAAACGGGTATAGACTTTGCCCATCTTGTCTCGAATCGGGTATGGTTTTCGAGGGAACTATTGGAGTGTATGAACGTAAATAATAAATCAAATCAAGCATGGTTGGGTAGCGTCCTAAAACAAAACTAGCAGCCGCTAAGCGGAACGTTGAAACTCGCTCGAGACCCTTTCCATTTGCGCAGAGATTGATGGAGTGTCCGTCTAGTCACATAGTTACATCGGGATGACCAAGTAGACAGCTTAGCAGCTGCTAACTGTACTCGCTGAAGTCTCTTAACAAGATAATCTGCTGTAGTATCACTGAAAATGTCACTATAATCGATCTTTGACGAAATAAACTCTGCCAAGTGTTTTCTGGCATTATACGGGGCAAGGTATTTCAACTTCTTCAGTACAGACAAAGTTCCGTAACAACTTGAGATCTTGGAGTTTCTCTCTCTTTTCCAGTTGACGTTTTCGTGCACTTCCCTACCAAGTAGACGGGAAGTTGAAACTCGCTCGAGACATAGTACCCTTTCCATTAGAGATGGATGGAGTGTCCGTCTAGCCCATGAGTTCTTGACATCTGGGGAGTTGAAAGAAGCATTTTAGGATGGAGAGCCAAGTTACATCGGGATGACCAGGTAGACAGCTTGTCCAGCGCAGCCTGCATCTCCGCCAGACAACTCTGAAGCTCAGATGGTTTAGAGTGACTATAAATCGTAATACCGTTCGCATATTGATGGCAGTTTACTTCGGTTGGGGGTACGTCAGTCAAGTCGTTGACATAAAGGTTGAATAAGAGGGGACGCAAAATGAATCCCTGAGTTACCCCAAAAGACACATTTATGCGTTCCGACGAGCGATCATCGATTTGGACGTACTGCGTTCGATCAGTCAAATAACTCACAATCCAATGTAGAGAGGACTTGGAAAACCCTAGCTTATGCAATTTGCACAGAAATGATCTACCGAAATGATCTACCTTTGATCTACCGAATAACTTCATGATAGGTAACACTCTTCAGACGAAAGGAAGTATCACGGTCCTGCGCAAGCGCATTAATACACCGATGCAGCTCCTCCTTATCAACCGCCACTAGGGACTTTAAGATCCAACGATGCGACGACAACGAGAATGTCTCTTAAAAAGTGAATTTGCGTTCTTTCAGTCTTTATAGCGATTATTCCTACCCACTTACTTTGTCAAATGTAGGCAAACCCTCCTGAAGCTGATTTCGAGTGACTTTGATCTAAGCTCAGAAAGAGAAATAAAATTTCGTCGTTGCTTGTTTACGTCCTCAATAACAGGCGAAATAAGGCATTTTCACGTCGTAGTCGTGCGAAAGCGGGAGAGAAATGTACAAAAAAAGTGTGATGTACGTGCGAAGTTAATGTTTTGCTTATTAAACTAATTGTTGTTGTTTTTTTTTACCTTCTCGTTGCCGTCCGCGGAATCGACACCTGCACAAGTGCTTATTATCCGGATAGAGAGTTATTGGTTGGTGGCTAGGGTGAAGTATGCGATGGATCGTCTTCCATACTTCGTTGGGCCGCTTATACGAGAGTGCATTGGTCATAAACCTTCTCTTTGCTTTCCCAATCAGTTTCTTAAGACTATTACGGGCGTCTTTGAAAATGTCCCACGCAGCCTCACTGTGAGGGGGTGTGTGTGCTTCCCTACGATAACGCTTGCATGCCTCCTGCAGCGTTCGAATGTTCGGATCATTCAACCAGAGCGCAGGTGGTCTTGTCACCCTCACACGCTTTAAGGGTGCATGTCACTCTAAACAGTCCGAAATAAGAGTATTGAACGCGATTACTTGTTCGTTAGGATCCTCTAATTAAAGCACAAACGACCTTAAATGAATTTGAGTGAAATCGTCCCTTAACTGTTTTTCGTACCTAATTACCTTGTATCTTGGAGTGAAACGGATGACAAGCGCATTGACTGTGCCTCACACACGAGACAAACACTCTGCTGGAAAACATTGACAAAGGACTATTAACTGGCCTTATATTTTTAGACCTAAGCAAGTCCTTTGACACCTTAGATCATAGCATCATGTTAGACAAGTTAACTTCACTAGGAATGAATCGCTCTGCTGTCCAGTGGTTTAGGTCCTACTTAACCATGCGCATCCAAAGTGTTGCACTAATGGGGTCTTGTCTGAGCCCCAGCCTTTATCTTTCGGGGTCCCCCAGGGAAGCGTACTTGGCCCTTTATTATTTATCATCTACATAAATGACTTACCTTTGGTAGTTCAAGGTTGTAGCGTCGAGCTTTATCCTGACGATACACTTATCTATTTTGCAAGCACGTCAGTTAGTGAAATTCAAGCTCAGTTAACTAGTGGCCTACCTTATATCCTAAGCTGGCTTCAAGCTAATTTTCTAATACTTAATCTTGATTATGCTTGTTGGTACTCATCAGAGCACCGCGGAGGCTGACGATCTAGTTATAGAAATCAGTAACACGCGTTTAGAAATAGTTAACAAGTTTAAAAATCTTGGGGTCCTAAACAACACCTTATCTTGGAAGGACCACATAGAATATATCAGTATTAAGATCTCGTCTAGCCTATTCTGCGTCGAGCGCGTAAGGTTCTTTCCAAGCCAACTTGTGAAATGCTCTCCAGTACTATAGTCTTGCCATTGTTCGATTACTGTTCGCCTGTCTGGAACAGCTGTGGGGTTGGGAGCAAAGCTAATGTAGATAAGCTAAATAGACGCGCCGCCTGTATTATTAAAGGTCTATCTATCGGGGTTGAGGAGTTAAAATCAACATTTGGCTGACCCAGCCGACAAGCACGCAGAAATTGTATCCCTTCGCAAAAAATACTAAATACCAAGGTAGCTTCAGAATAACCGGTGCTCGGACCTACAACACCCTACCGAGAATCATTAGACAAGTAGAGACCCTCAGAGAATTTAAAATCAAGTTAAAGCGCCATTTTAAACAGTAACGCAGTACATGTTGCCTTTTGTAACTTAATTAATTGTCTAGTTTTAATGTCTTTGTTTTTGTGTTGTGTCAGGGCTCCACCTCACTAGCTCTGCTAAAATGGATGCCCCTGGATAAACATTGAGTAAAAAAAAACATACGACGCGTCGTGATCGCTAACGAGTGTACATGGGAGAACATCAGTATGTGTAACACGTTTAGGAAGATTGTTACTAACGTGATCAACAAGCGTTTGACTGGACTTCGTAGTTCTTGTTGCTTTGGTGACGACTTGCTTCAGGTTCAGTGATTCGAGGGCATTTCAGTGTACCGCTTGACATCAGATGTTTGTTGTTTGATCATATCAGGATGTTTATATCGCTTACCAAAATCAGCATCCCATGCCATGAAGCAACAAGTTCACTGAGAAGATGGTCAAGTCTCTGTAACCTGTCGGAGATATGCATTTGACTTTCAGCCAGATATTAAATACTGCCAAACAGAATTTTGCTGTTCTTGTTTTGGCCGGGAAAGGCTCAATCCACCAGTGATCCAGTTCCGCATACTAACGTCTCTCAATAGTGAGCAAACCTGGACTGCGACCAAGAGGAAGGAGTGCTAGGCCGAGGAGAAATGGAAATGGAGTCAACCCTTTCTCATGAAAATTAATTTATAGAAAGAGCTTTCGCGGAATATTTTTCACGCCTTCTTAGTAATATCCAATCAGAGCAGAGCAGAGTTCCCGGCTCTGGACAAAAGGTATTTAAGTAAATATTGAAAATCAAGCTCTTTAGTTACCTTATTTTAGTGGTTAACTCGCTTCTACAATGCTTTGGAGCTTTTTACTACGTCCACAAAGGAGCACACTGCATTGAACCATAGTTACCATACCATAGCCAAATTACTGTGACAGTGAATAAAAAGGGCTCTGAGAGCTTTTGATAACATAATTCTAACGGCAAACATTTCAAGAAGACAAGATTCTTAATCAAACATATAATAAGAAATGTGAGTAGTCGCTCCATACATGCATGTAATCTATAACACAGACATGTAATTTTAAATTAAAATCATACTTGTATAAAACTTGTCCACCTGCTCTCCTCGAAAAGCCCTACAGGGTTTGCTGAGAGTTCCTGCCCAAGTATATTTTAATTATAAGACTGTGTAATTATTGTACTATTTCAAAAAGAGCAAATCCTGGAGGCAAATAAATTGATTGATTGATTGAAGTTTAACAGGCGTGCGAATTTACTCTGTTGTGTACCTGACATACCGTCGGTTTCATTCACACAGTACAAAATGTATTGAGCCTGGTATTTTTTCGCTCGCTACTACTGGAACAAACTATGTTAAGCAAGGCAAACAGTCCAAACATTAGATTAAAGAGCGAGCTGATAGGGATAGCGACTTCAAAAGGTTAAAATCTTTCAATGAAAGAACGGTCCTCAAAGGATGGTTAGGCATGTCACGTCGAGTTCTTTGCATTTTTTTTAAACTAACCTGAGATCAGGCTCAATTTTCGTTTCGCTTCGTAATAACATTCCGGCGGGCAAGGCGAAACGAAAACAGCGGTAGCCGTTAGAGAGAATGTATGAGAACCACTAAAATTGGCCCTAATCTCAGGTTATTTTTGAACAAGCTTATCATTTTGCAGTTCCTGAGGCCATGGAATCTTGTACCTTGAAAAATAATGTGATTGCCAAACAATGTTAAATTTCTTCCTGACTTTGATAATCCTGCCACTCAACGGTTTTTTTTTCTCTCATCGAATGTGTTTTGTTTTAAAGTAAGCAGCAACCCATCGAATGTCGGTATCATGCTCAGGGTCAGTTTATATTGGATGAGTTTTAGTTGCAGGCTCTTTTCAATTAATGCTTGTAGGTGTACATCATTATTCATGGAACTGCTGTCGTACGCGCATTCATCATCCTATGTTGATATATAGACCATGTGTGTAGAAAGGTAGAAAGCTACCAATACAATTCGGGCAAACCCTTTCTTTAGGGTGTGACGATGAGACAACAAAATTTGTCGTAGAGGTTATGTCAACCTTAAAAATAGAAACACTTTATTGAAAACTAATAGACAGACAGCTACAAACATAACACTAGCCGAAGTGATGGAAATTTGAACTTGTGGCCCAACACTTAAATAATATATATCTAATATATAGATTTAGCCAGGGCTAAAAGCGAAGCTCTGGTTTAAATAATACTTGTAAACAAAAAAAAATTAAATCTTGTAATGCTAAACGGGGAGGGCAATGAAAATGGCATCGAGCTCAATAGATCTAATTAGCAAAAAAACAAATTGCACGTGCAGCACACTTTTTTTTCTACTTAGCAAAACAAAAAAAACAAATTTGCATGTGCAGCACGCTTTTTGTCTTTTTTTGCGTTGTTTTGCACAACTACAACGCTGTTTTGTAGGACTAAAACGCCAAACTTCCTAGTTACACATTATTTTTATGGAGGAATTGTCGTATGTGCTTACCCAATACTTTGTCTCCTGTGTTCTTCGCTTTTATTTTTCACTGGCGCTCATCTTCACCTTGCTGGCCGCTAGCATTTCTCATTGTCTCACAGCCGCTTTGAATTTTCATGTTTTTCTTCCTACAAAATTCGTCTCTTTCTCTCAAATAACGTCGAAAAAGACACGACTTTGTTGTTGTTTTTTCTTTCTAAAAGTCCGGGCGGCCATGCGATTTCTTTCCAAATAAAACCTTGAGTAGCATTTTGGTTGCCATACCTGTTGATTGAATTATTGTACATTGGTTTGCCTGTGGTGCGGACGGACGGTCGGGCGGGCGGTCGGTCGGTGTACGGTCACGTGATTACCAAATTTTCTCGGATGGGTAGTTTACCACATTTCTTTACCCATGGTGCTCCGCTGCGCGCGTTTCGCGCGCGAGAGCTCCGCTACAAAAAAAATTGGAAACCTTTGCTGCTACAGTTCCATTTTATGGCACCAGGTGACATGGCGAAATGTAACACAGCCTGAATAGTGTTGCCTTCTTGATTGTTTATTGCACAGTAAGATCATGATGATGACAACTGGATTTACGTAAGAAGGTAATAAGTGACAGCAAGAGCGTCAAACGGATGAACTTGTGGCCCTCATATTTAAACAGGTTAGAATAATACTGATTTACATATAATAATTTATATAATTAAGAAATATGCACGGTAAAAATAAAGTATACAACATATTTCATCACTCTATTTCCTTGATTACTCACAAGTTCAAAGTCTATTTAATCAGAATTATGAAATTCTTTTAATTAGCAAATTAACGCTCTTCGTATTTCTTTTTAACAATTCTGACTCTTGGACCTTTCTCAGATTAATCAGTAATTTATTTCAGTCTTTAATATTTCATAAAAGTGGTGTCATACTTCTATAAACGCGATAACAACTGCGAAACTGTTCGATAAATTTCTTTTAAAATTTGGTATTGACACTGGTCCTAGCAAGATTTCCTCTATGTCTATTAAAGCCATGATTTCATTTTTCCGAGATCTTTGTCCACCATATGTAATTAAAACTCAAACTTGGGAGGTTTTGATCATAGTAAAAACCATTGGAGTCACCTTTTCCAGATAACAGTAACCGACATAGTGCTCCACATGACGAAGCTAACAGTTAATTTGGGGGGATGTGGTCACATTGTACGCAAAGAAAGCCCTTTTCTAAAGTCCGAACCTGAAGAAACTGGTACTTACTATGATATGAGAAAAGTTGTGTGTTACATCGAGACGAAAAACGTACTGAGTAAAAAATGTTGCTAACACCATAGTAATCACGTATGCTGTACTCACAAAGCCTTATCATAAATTTTCTTGCAAGTTGACATCATCATACCTGTAAAAAAAAAAACATCGACAATGCGTCATTCTGTCATTCATTCCAGTTCACGAAGGACAGTGCGCATCATGCCCTCGAGCGAGTGGCTGCGTCGCGCTATTTTGCGCTGTTCAAGTAGTTAGTTCCGATCTCTTTAATCCAATCTCTATTTTCAAAGTAAAGCAAAAGAAAAAAAATGGACAAACTAAGAAAAGAAAACGATAGGTTTTGATGAATTACACAATTTCTGTTAAACCTGATTCACGTAAACCCGTGCCTGAAAAGAAGAAGATTTATTTAAGTAGCCATTCACAATTAAGATATCTTGAAGTGATCGGTAGTATATTTACCTGTACAATTATGTTCAGGTACACTTTCGTTATACCCTTCCCTGCAAACACACCTAAAGGATCCTTTAGTGTTATGGCACAATGAACTGGTGGCGTTACAGTTGTGTTTTCCTGACTCACACTCGTTTATGTCTGCAAATTAAGAGTTAATGCTGAATTATCAAACTGTAAATCTGTTAAGCATCATAATATGCCGTCCACGTTCCTATTTTGACGATGCTTTTATCATT
The DNA here is from genome assembly GCF_958299795.1 of Porites lutea. Taxonomy (NCBI): domain Eukaryota; kingdom Metazoa; phylum Cnidaria; class Anthozoa; order Scleractinia; family Poritidae; genus Porites; species Porites lutea. The sequence goes on along the minus strand of NC_133207.1, from coordinate 32,321,027 downwards.
TCAACCTGATTCACCCCACTTAAATTCGACAAAAGAAGAAGACATTTTTAAGGTATCCATTTCAATTGATACCTTGAAGTGCTCGATGGTATATTTACCTGCACATTTATGTTCATGTCCACTTTTGAAAAAACCCGACATGCAGACACACTTGTAAGATCCTTTAGTGTTATCGCACACTGAACTATCGGCGTCACATTGGTGGTTTCCAGTTTCACACTCGTTAATGTCTGCAAATCAAGAGTTAATGCTGAATTATCAATCGGGTTCGATTTTTGTGTCGATTGTTTCCAACGAGGATAGATATATATCATATTTTTATAGAATGATAAATTTTTGTAGTGGACAAAACAGAAAAGGAAGTTAGATTGAATGCCAAATAACTAAAAAATACAAATGATGAACCAAGTTAGATGTTGCACACTTGGAAAGCTTTCGCTGGGAGAATTTAGCCCGCGAAAAGGAAAATTTTGGCAGCTCGAGCAGACAAAGCCGGCGAGAATAATAAGGCAAGGAAATGTGCACGCCCAAATTTCCCTCGAAATTGCACATGTGAGCCTGTTCGCAGGCTACCGGTAATCTGAAGGCTGCAAGTAACACCAGACATTTTTCATGGATACGGCCTGTGGGGTGTTTCTTTGGTGATGGGGAAACTATTATTGGTTAGCTATTGTTAAGTGGTGTAGATATTGTACAGTGTCCTTTTAATCTTTTGTATTACGTCATTTTGGGATTGTACCCGTCCTCAACACGAAGAAGCTACCGATCTGAGACATACCACTGACCAAATATCAAACCGGTTTCCAGCTTTCTGATTGGCTCTAATCTTTATGGTATGGAATAGCATAAAACTAAAGATGAAATCCTGTTAGTTTAAGCTCCTTATCAGGTTTGCTACCTGTACAGTTAACACCATCCCCAGTATATCCTCGCTTACAAGTACAAGTAAAGGTACTCTTGGTCTCGGTGCAGTATGCATCATCGTGGCAGTTATGTCGTCCCAGTTTACACCTATCTACAAATCAGCAAATGGAATTTAGGTATAAGAATTTATTTGACGTAAAGAAATCCACCTGCAAAGTCAGTTTTCACTTTCAGCCGATCAAGAGTTGTTTAAATTATTTATTTGAAACAATTCAATTGAGTTCAAATTATTATAATCTATATGAATACTCTTCGTTCAATGTCACCAACCACGGCGTGATTTACTAAACAACGGCACTTTCGAAATACCCTTCCCTGCAAGCACACTAAAAGGATCGTTTAGTGTTACGGCACGATGAACTGGTGGCGTTACAGTTGTGTTTTTCTGTTTCACACTCGTTTCTATCTGCAAATTAAGAGTTAATGCTGAATTATCAAACCGTAGATCTGTTAAGCATCATAATATGCCGTCCACGTTCCTATTTTGTCAATGCCTTTGTCATTTCAACCTGATTCATCCCACGCAAACCCGATAAAAGAAGAAGACATTATAAGTATACATTTCAATTAGCATATCTTAAAGTGCTAGGTGGTATATTTACTTGTACATATTTTTTCATATCCACTTTTGCAAACACAGTCGTAAGATCCTTTAATGTTTTTGCACTCTGAAATATCGGTGGCACATAGGTGGTTTCCAGTCTGACACTCGTTTATGTCTACAATCAAGAGTTAATGCTGAATTATCAACTGACTTTGTTCGATTTTTATGTCGACTCAGTTTTACATGTTGCACACTTGGAAAGCTTTCTCTGGGGGAATTTAGCCTGCGAAAAAGAAAATTTTGGCGGATCGAGCAGGTAAAGCCGGTCAGAATAATAGGGCTAGAAAAAAGGAACGCGCCAAAATGTCCCTCGAACTCGCACATGTGAGCCTATTTGCAGGCTACGGGGATCTGGAGGCTGCAACTATCGTCGAACTGTGTATTAAGCGGCACCGTATGAAGCGGTCAGTTTTCAAGGCCCGAAAATTACTTTTCTTGATGTACTGTAATTTCGACCTCTATTAAACGGTCGCGGTCACCATTTTCGAAGTCCCAACGAAAAGTTTTCTATTGTCTTAACCTGTATTAAACGGTCACACAGTGTTCATACAGTTTCAAATAATGTAACACACGAGGTACAACAATTGATTTCCTTGTTTATTTTTGAAAACCATTAAAACGCCGGAAATATATGTTTCTATTTGAGGTCAAACGTCTGTTCTGCTTAGCACTGGAGATCTAATGCTTTGAACTGAATTTCTTGCAACCTGTATTAGCTACAGGCGGTCACCCTGTATTAAGCGGTCACTTAGCCATTCCCCGAGGGTGACCACTCAATACAGGTTCGACTGTAACGCCAACATTTGTCGTGGATACGACCTGTGGGGTGTTTCTTGGTGATGGGGAAACTATTCTTGGTAAGCTATAACTGTTATGTGGTGTGGATATTGTTCAGTGTCTTTTTAATCTTTTGTATTACGTCATTTTGTGGTTACACGCGTCCGCAACACTAAGAAACTACCGATCTGTGACATACCACTGACTAAATATGAAACCGGTTTTCAGCTTTCTGATTGGCTCTAATCTTTATGGTATGGCATAGCATAAAACTAAAGATGAAATCCTGTTAGTTTAAGCTCCGTATGGTTTGCTACCTGCACAGTTAACACCATCCCCAGTATATCCTGGCTTACAAGTACAAGTGAAGGAACGCTTGGTGTTGGTGCAGTATGCATCATCGTGGCAGTTATGTTGTCCTGTTTTACACTCATCTACAAATCAACAAATGGAAGTTAGGCATAAGAATTTATTTGACGTACAGTAATCCACCTGCAAAGTCAGTTTTCACTTTTAGCCGATCAAGAGCTGTTTAAATTATTTATTTGCAACAGTTCAATTCAGTTCAAATTATTACAATCTATGAATACTCTTTGTTCAATGTCAACAACCACTGCGAGATTTACTAAACAAGTTTGTTAAAGGGCTTGGAACGTGAGTCTCAAAACTTCAATCAAGAACCTTTGCACTCCTAAGGACGCATCGTATAGTGCTGCTAGGCCGTACACTCAGGGGCACCCAATGGATCTGTTCCCCAAAATATCTGTTCTTCAGGCCAATTTTTGCTGACTGGGAGATGTGGAAGAATGGCTCTTGGGAAGAAACAATATGTCCTTGGAAGGAAAGTGTTGCTAAGAAAAAAATGTGTCTGAGGGGATTTGATGTTTAGAATAGTTACTATGTGTTATGGATCAGAACCCCCCCTCCCCACCCCCACTACTGAGGGGTGAATTTTGCCCCATGACCACACCAAAACTGGCCAGTAATGTCTGGACATACGTCTGCTGGGAAACTTCCAGTAAGCCAGGTTGTAGGTGGCTAGGAACTCTTCCATTAGTCTTCCTGGGAGTGAGGAACAGATTAATTTTTAGTAGCAATATCTCAAAATGCTTAAAATGACTTCAGAAAGCTTTATTCATGCTTTGTTGTTGTTTTAAAATTTCCCGTTGGGTGCCCCTGTACACTGTCCAGTGACTTCCGGTTTTTCATCCCCGCCAAGGGGGGTGGGTTAAGGGGGGGGGGGGGGGGTACTCCGGATTTCAACTAATAGGAATAGAAAAGAATAATTCTTTATTTAAACACGGTAAAATTCATCCGGAGTATAAAAAATATTAAATAAACCTAACTACCCTAAAAAATATGCAAAACTATATATAACTAACCTAACTAAGACCTGTTTTTTCATGAATGTGTACACAGTATTTAAAAAATCAGAAATTCAGACGAGCCAATCGTTTAAATTGACTTAAGGATTTAGACACAATACCAATTAACTGCAAGGAAGCACACGTACCAACTCCGCGTTATGACCAGTACCTTACGCATGCGCACAACCATATCACCTCGGCAGTGGCAGCCATGGACAGCTGTCTCGCCCTTTTTGCGGCACATAGTTGTGCGCATGCGTAAGGTACTGGGCATACTCGCCGCGGAGTTGATACGTGTGCTTCAATTATGCTTCAATGCAGTTAATTGGTATTGTTTCAAATTTATTTGAGCTCACAGGTCAATTTTTCTGTTACCATCTTCGTACGCATGCCGTGGGAGAGCTGTTTTGCAGTTCCCAACCAACAGCTACCACTTGTTTACGGTGGAGCTGGCGCTTAAAGCAGTGTTTGCATTCGCCTCGGCGGTAAATGGTCTTTGATACGCCAGCTATCCCCCGCTAATTGACCTAACGGCTATGTCAAGCTTAGGAGTCCCAATAAGGGCGAACCAGCCGTCCATGGCTGCCACTGCTCAGGTGATATAATTGTGCGTATGCACAAGGTACTGGCCATAACGCAGAGATGCTTCAGTACAGTTAATATAGCCCTCTTATATCACTTCTCCGCTATAACCGAAGTTGTTTTCTTCATGAAGTTAGTTCCCACTTAGTTTGTCAACAGAGTCCCTTAGGGAGTAGCGCGTTTCACATCGCTTAACAATTCAGAGGATAAATATCGTGGAACAAGATCATTTAAAGACTTGTGAACCATCAGGGCTTTTTGTATTTGAAAGTGAGTGCTCAAGTCTTTCCAATTAAGTTGTCTAAATAAGCGGTTGGCATAAGCATCATATCTAGAAAAGGTTAGAACACGAGCAGCACGGTTCTGAAGCTTCTGTAGCCTGTCAAACAAATTTTTTCCACAATTACCCCAGACAATATCACTATAATCGAACTGAGATTGAATGAGAAGCGTTGTATATACAATGGAGAGTAGGCGTTGGAACAAAAGCTCTAAGGATCTGTCCCTTAAAATCCGGAGTACTCCCCCCAACCCCCCAAGTATCCGCGCGGGATTTTTTCGTCCCGCGAGCGACAACGCTTCCAATGAAGAGAACGGGTTCAGAAATGCATAATTTACATTGTTCTTTGTATAACAAAAAGGACCTCAACCCTCCTTAAGTTATTTTTACTTGTACTTAATTATTCATCCCATGGTTTTTTATCACTCACCTAAACAACTGATTTCAATCTCTCTCATGATCTCTTCCATTTCTTCTTTGTTTCTTTCCTGCTCTTTAATTATCTCCTCTTCTTCTTTATTCATCGGAACGGGACAAACTGCGAAACATAGCAAAACAATAAATGAACAGTAATTATAAATCCATAAGTAGGTGAAGCATGATCGTCAGGGTGTAGTCCTGAATAGGACTAGTGTCGGGTAGTCATCTTCATAGTCAAAGTCGTTTGTTGTTACAGTCGTTTATTGTTAGTCAAATTGTCTCTTGCCTATAAAGTCAATTTGGTTTTTGTCAGTTTTGCTTGAGTCCGCCATAAGTCGTTTGTACCGTGCCCGTTGACTGCCATTCCAGTGGCTTTTGGTCTTATTTAGTAAGCCAGCTTTCTAAGATGAGTACTAGTTATGGTAGTCTGTAGAATCGTAATAGATGTCGCAGAGTCCCGGTCGAGTTAATGTTTCGTCTGTAAATGGTGTTCAGCAATAGGAAGTGTAATTGTTGACATCATCATTTCCTGTCGCTGGATCGTCGCTGTTAAACTGTGACAAAAGACCGATCGAAACGACCCGAGTCTTTATGGCCAATAACAACACGGCTTAACTGACACAAGACCAATCACATCGAAACTTAATTAACCAATCAGGTCAATAACCAGAGTACAATACAGATATTATTATTGACGTTTTCGTAACCGTCGCCGTCGTTGTTGCTTTATAAGCTCCCTTTTATAAACCTTCGCCACGGTAGTATTGGAACAGGAATAATTATAATTTTATAACAATAGAAAAATGAAGATGATGATGGTAATAATAATAATAATAATAATAATAATAATAATAATAATAATAATAATAATAATAATAATAATAATAATAATAATAATAATAATAATAATAATAGCACGATTTTCTAAGATACAAATTCATTTAAAATCTATTAAGAAAGTAAAACAGAGGACCAGTCTTGAACGAAGGCGTTTGGCTCGTTTTGAAGTCTTGATCGCACATTTTTTATGTGTAAAAATCATTATTTCATTTGTTTTTTTCACTTCAGAATGATTTTTTGACAGCTTTCTGTATATGAAACAACAACAGGGTGCTTAAACATAATGCCTACAAACAGGTGCGCAATAAAATTTTGGTCCTGATGTCATTAGTCATTACCTCCATGGTTTACAACTTCCTGTGGCATCATCACAGCTGGGAACATGATAAAGGAACTGATAACTATCAATGTTGTCATGTCAGCCATCGTCCAAGCTTGTAAAAATAAAATAATATTGAATAATATTTAGTGACATATAAAAATGAATTTCGTTGGTGAAGGAGAACCGATGCATAACCACGAGTCGGGGTGGGATGAAGAGGCCCTGGAAATTGCGGTGGGCCTGTGCGCCGTAATATAATTCCTAAATCCTTTACCCTATTTCACACAAACAAATTTGACTTTCCTTACTCTGTTCTATTTCAGGTTAAAACTGGGGATAAATTATCTCCCCCATTTTCAGACCAAAAGGGGTATATAGCTATACAGATTATATACCTACCTAACAGGCATAGCTAAAAAATAATAGGGATAAGTATAATATGGTCCTATCAGTAAGTTAATATATAGAATACTAACCCGGGGACAACTTAGATAAAGAAGTACCCTCAGGAAATTTATCCGATCGCAGACCATATTCTTGAGTTTATTGAATTGCACCAAAGTCAATGTCAAAAGCCCTGCATTCAAGCTTACTAAGAAAACGTTGAAACCGCGATTCAAGAACAACTAAAAAAACGAAATGTAAGACAGTTTTTTTTATCTCCCCGATATTGATGTATTTTAAGAGAAAGATCCAAGCAGCTGCAGGCTAAAATACGTTTGATGCTAGTACAATTTTCAGAGCCATTTCCAGTCAATAACTCCCTTCAATTCACTTATTATATTAAATGTATCGTCCCATAGATGTGGAAACCGTGAAATAGAGAAATCAAAATTGGTCATCTAGGCTAACTATAAGGTATGCAGTGTAGATGAGTGTATGAGGTCAGACTGAACCCTAGTCTCTCGTTATGCAGATTAATTGATACATCAGTAGAGCCTGCTAACTTGCATGTTGTTGCCATAAACTTTCAATGATTTTTGTTCTATATTCAAAACAAAAATTCCATGCAATACCCGGTGGTTTTCGTTTACTTTATAGAGGGAGGGCAAAATTATTGTCGGTGATGGGGAAACAAGTGGTTTTTCCCTGTCAAAAATGGCTAAAATCAGCACTTTCCGAACGCAAACCAATCCAACGCAATCCAACGAACTGAACAGTCTCTGAGAACCGAGAAAAATGCAATAAAATAGTAATAATATTACAAAAAATTCTAAGTGAGATTCTGAGTGGACAAAGTCATAAATAAGAGTGCTTTTATAGACCAACTCTTGAGCGATGAACCGTCCAAATAAAAGAAATAAACTGGTCTACAAGGGATAACCTTGCAGCCGTATTTAAAAACCAACAAAGGTAAAGTTTATTTGCTGGCTCTTCCTCAGTCGTACGATACATGCATGATACATGAAATAAACAAAAACTAGACAACTGATGCGCTTGAGACATTGTGTAATATATCAGACAGTTACTGGATCGAATTAGAAGAAAACAAAATTTCTGAGGACAAAGTCGTCAATAGATAAGTGCTTCTATGAACCAACTCTTGCAAGCTATGAATCGGCCACATGAAGGTGCTCTATATTGGGATAACCTTGCAGTCTAGATAGCATTAAAGAAAATATATTTACTGACTCGCATATTAGCCCGCGTCGTAGACGTTCTAGATGAACGAATCGTTTAGATGAGTGCGTGGGGCGGCTGCAACGCAGGCTATCGTATATGCGACGGTCAAAAAAGAAAAAGAACTTAAAAAAATATATGCCAAATGATGCGTAATTTGAAACACAGTCCCCACTTTTTGAAGAAAAAAAAAAGAAACGAAAAGAAATACACATTTTCAAATAAAAGGAATCTTTGATGGAGTAAGAATATTCGACTGGCAGACCTCGCCGAAAGCATCCAAATTGATGATTGGTCCGTTTCGATCCTATATCATATGGTGATCCTCACTGAAAACGACTATCTTTACAAAACGCAATAGCACCCAGCGACTAAATTCTGTAAAATAACTGTTCGAAGGAGCAAATATTGCCTAGAAATTTCTAATGAGAAGAGCTAAAAATGTCTGGATAACCGTTCCATGTTTTCACACTTAAATATCAAGATACTGCAGGGCATGATAAATGAAATTGTCCGATCTGCAAGCTTCTACTGGTAAATCCGCAACCATCGCAGCAGGAAGAGGTCAATTTCGGCAGCTCGAAGGTTAAAACCGTCTGAAACATGGCTCCATTTCGTGACAATGAATAAAGAAAGGTTCTAAACAGCCGCAAGGAGAAAACGGACAAGCTTTTGAACTAAATGAAACACGCGAAAATTGTGATGCTGCTGTGCACGGTTACACCTTTTTGTTACTAACTCCTTTCTCGTTTGTTGAACTATTTAAAAAAATGATTGATGAGTTGCAACTGTATTAAAAAATATTGAGTCGGCACCAGGTAAACCATTTTTAGAGTCTACAACCCCACAACCTCCGCCCCCCTCCCCCAACTTCACTTCAAAAGAGGTGGATCGGGCCCCTGCACTTTGAAAACTGCCCCGCGTGCCCTGGATAGATCAGGCAATTATTAAATTAAAAGGAAACAAAATTTAATAGCACAAAAAAAATACCGAGATGAAAAGAGTTAGAAGATACAATTTGAATTTATCGTATTCGAAAAACACTATTTAAAAATACTGTTTCATCACTCTTTCCGTCAAGGATATATAGTATTCTGATTCAAACTTCTGCTCTGTTTCACATCAGTCAAACTGTATAAATTTAGCTCCAAATAAAGAACTTAAAACCTGATAAAAAGATGAGGTAAGTAGTACTCCTGTAAAGATGGGATAGAACAGTTTGCGGACGAAAAAGCACGTAGTTTGTACTGAAAAGCACGACAACACAACCAAAGGGCTCAGTTACATGTTGCAATAGGGGAAACGCGCCATCTTTCGATGCTATAAAAAGAAAAACTGGTTTTGTTCAAGATTTCGGTCAACACAGTCTTCGCACATATTTTTAAGGCACAGTAAAACCTCATGCTAGGTGGATTTAAAATGTAAGTGAAAAATACAGTGAAGGCTTTCAAAGTTGACCGTCACAACCAGCAAATTCCTATTTCTTATGAGACTGATAAACAATTCTCATTTCCAATCCCATGGTCCGCCACTTTTTAAACAGTTAACTATACTTCAATGACTTTATATTTCGTTCTTATAAACTTATATGTTTATTATTGTTTATGATTTTTGTGAATCATATGCTGCCTGGAGTATATTTCAAAGTTATTTTAAGCCTGTTTCTAAAGATTCATTTCTTTTATATTAGAGATGCCCACTGCAATTATTTTCTTCCCAAATTATGACGAATTTTCTGTTCGCTTTACTGGAAATGCTCAGTCGTTGCTACTGGAAAGAGTGAATAAATAAAAACAGTACCTTCGTACGAGACAATTTATAGGAAAATTAAGCCGACTATTACAACTGTCAAACTATCTTTGATCTACCTCTGGCGCTTTTGATCATTTTAATGTCTAAAGGCGCTATATTAAGTGAATAAATTATTATTATTATTATTATTATTATTATTATTATCATTATTATCTTTTATAGTTTCTGTTGTCTACATGCCTGTCTCACGAAATGCAAATACTTATTGTTTTCATTAATGTCTGTTTCTTTCATTGGAAAGAGAAATAACCTGACTTGACCTGGTACGACTTCACTCACTCAAACTTAACCAGTCGCAATTCTTATTCACTGATGAGCCGTGACGTACCTTACATAAAAGTAAATACTCCAATGTTGTTTGGCTTTACAAAGGTAACTCACAATTTCAAATGACCACTTTCACCCAAAGTTAAAATGGCCCCGTCAGTCCAAGTCGCAAATTCAACTCGTTCTCTAGCAATTTACAACTCGTTGGCCTACGTACTAAGGATTAAGCATTTCTGGGGAGAAAAAGCGAGCTAGAGAGAAGCGGAAAAGGTCTTTTAAGTCCTGACCCTAACAGGTGAATATTTCACAAACGGCGCACTTGTTGCCGTTGGACATGAATATGTTCTCTGTCAGGATGATCAAAATTGATAGATGATTACGAAATATTGTAGTTACAAACATCTCTATCTGCCATTCTTGTTAAAAAGTTTTATATCGTACGTACCTCAAATTTTTAAGCTCCTTTGATCGGTTACATGTTTACCAACTTTTGGTTTCAAAAAGCTTCTTGATTCTAAGCAAACTTGTCTGGGTAGGTTGCTAATGAAGATGTTTTATAGATTACGTGAATGGTTTGGTCAATAAAGCAAACAAAATTTAAAGCAATTAAAACTCAAAGATAACGTTCAACACAGGATATGTTTAAATATTTTTTTTTAGGAACGTCAAAGAGCCCCAAATTAGAACAATTAGAGACATTACTGAGAAACTTAAACGCAAAAATTCAATAATGTTTGTCAGACCGGTGGCGCCAGGAATTAATTTTAATTATCGCTTATATGTTGATAAAATGTTTGACCAAAAACAGCAGACAATAATCTCATTTTTCAGTGTTACTGACGTTGGCAGTACGGAGTACCATTTAAAAACGCCAAAATATCTATTTGTAGTTATTACTCACTATTTTCCGATCCTGTCCATAAATTGTTAAATTCCGCCATCTGGTCGCAAAAAGACAATTGCAGTTTACTTTAACAAATACATAGATTATGAAACTTTCTGATTGATACAGAATTTCTTGTTTTTCCCTTTTTCTTTTAATTCAACTCCCTTTCTAGGAACGACACGCTTGACCCGTTCTGTTATATGATCTCTTGGCTCATATTTATTTAATGAATGACGATGATCGCTCGATTCTCGTTAATCGATGATGCATGTGCAAGTTAAAAGCCCTTTTTAGATCTCTCCTGGTTTAGCAGTTTCCAGGTGCCTGACACTGTTTTCTCAATGAAGTGTAACATATCAATCCATTAGAGAGTTTTAGATTCACCTTTACGGAAAGCGACATGACGAAGTTCTCTCTCTACTTGTCGTTTACTGTTTATAATACAAAAACTAGTAGCTAATTCATGCTAGATTCATCCATATGAAGTACCGTAAAATTCAAAAATAAGCCCCTCCATGTATAAGCCCCTCCAAATAGAAGCCCCCCAAACCGGTAACGCAAAAAACCCTCCGTTAAATCGCCCCTCCAAACATAAGCCCCCCGGGGGCTTGTACTTGGAAAATTGCCCTAAAGTACAAAGTAAAACAAAGCAAAAACGGTAAATTTCCTTCCAACTATAAGGCTAGCCCAATCGATTTTGAAACGCAAATTTCCCTCCGTATATAAGCCCCCTCCGAATATAAGCCAAACCAAAAATAAGCCCCTCAAAAAGGGCCTTTGAAAAATATAAGCCCCGGGGCTTATTTTCGGAATTTTACGGTAGTTCTGCTCATTTCTGAATATGAGAAATTGTCACCTTGAATTTGCCGTATGGCGACTTTACCGTAAACATGAATCTAAGGCTTTGTTGACACTACACTGGAAAGCTTAAAACTTAAAAGCTATCCAGTATGATATGAATATCTATCCGATGTGACTCTTCATTTTAGAGATCGGCGCTGCGCAGCTTCGCTCCGTTCCAGAAATCGCGCCAAAATCCCTATTCTTATGTGTGTAAACAGAAGCTCTATCCGGTATGGTTTTCGTGCCGGCGCAAAAGCTGTCCGGTACAGTATGAACACCTTTCCGATATGCAACTCTCCACTTTAGAGACTGACGCGGTGCAGCTTTGCTCCGTTACAGAAATCGCGCCGAAATCCCCGTTCTTACGTGTGAACAGAAGCCCTATCCTGTATAGTTTTCGCGCCGGCGCAAAAGCTACCCGGCATAGTGTCAACATTTTCTTAAACTCACTTATATTATCACGCTTTTAAAAAGTCGGTCCCAGCGGTGACCAGTTTTGAGGATCGCGGAAGAAAAGAGAGTTCGACAGAGTTCCCAAACCAACACCCCAAAAATTAAAAAAAAAAGGGTTAGAGAGATAAGTTGTATTGGAATACGTATACCAATGAAATGTCGATCTTAAGGAAGAAAAGCCACTGGACTTTGAAAGTTTTTTATCTGCACATGGATGGATTGTTTTCAATTAAGATAAAAGTCAGTTATAACGCGGATATTTTCTTAATGCGTTATCGGCTTATTCATGATTGGTTGCTTACTCAGGCCACTTAAGGCATGACTATGTAATTAAATACGCATATTTTGATAAAATGCTATTTAGCTTAGAACGGTTTGCTTTTATCAATGATCCTGAAAATTGAACTACAAATGTAGCTTAATGGCCTTAGCAATATGAGTGCATTTTAGAAGCTCAAATTTTCGTCACGTGACTGATAATTGAGAATTAACGGTCAAAATATTTACTCTAAAATGGGGAAAGGATAATGAAAGAGCAACAAGTTCTTTTAGGTACATTTCAGAGGCTATTAACGTTAACGTGCTTACGTTATATAGGAATCGGTAAATAAAGGGAAAAGGGTCACGTGACTTATTAATAGGATAAATAACATTTCCAATCATACAAGGCGAATTTACGATTTACACTGTTTAGGTAACACTTTGGTAGTGAAAATTCCTAAGATTAAGGTTTGCAACCCTTCCCCGTTAAGGAAATCGTGTTTTGTGACGTCATTGACGAAGCGATGTCACTTGTTATTTGGAATCACGTTTCACGTGATTTTTTCGTTGAGACACATTTGTAGTTCACTTTTCAGGAGCACTGATGGAGGCAAACTATTCTAAAGAGCATTTACTAAAATATGCATATTTAATTAGGTAGTCATGCCGTAAGTGGCCTGAGTATTTTGACGCTATCGCGGTTTTGACTTTTTTTTTCATGGGGTGGATTGAACAGTATGGTAAACTAGCGTCATTTTTTTATGCGTCTGTCCTGTTGCCGTTGATAAATTAACTGTGTCATAAACTTTGACAACGTTACGACGAAATTTAACATCTTTAAGAAAACACCACGCCCAAACTAAAGTGACGTCATTTTAGAAACAAAAATCAAAGAGAGCAATATTAATCTCAAGTCGAGGGAAAAGATTACCCAAGCAAAATTCATACAATTTATGAATTTTATATTCTACAAATGAGGTAATTATTATTTTATAAGTAAGGTTATTGTCGTCAGCAGCATTGGCAAAGATGCTTGAGATAGCGTGTCAGCGATAACTAGGGTGAAGCCCTTGCGATCCTTTACCCTGAAGCTGTACAGCATGCTTTGCAGATGACGGGGAGCAAGTGCAAGGGAACGATTGAAAATCGCCTCCAAGGGCTTATGATTGGTATGTACTGTGATGTCTCCTTTGCAAAAAGCAATTGATCAAACTCCTTAAAGGTATGGACGATAGTCAGGCTCTCTTTCTCAATCAATTTTATGCGTATTTCTGTTCTGTGGGCTCGCAGTAGAGAACTCAAACTGTAGGCAACAGTTTGTCACTCAATTTAAGAAATGTTTGGTGACACTAGATTCGATTCTCTCAGTGCTATTTAATCCCCGGGTCGACGGCCCGGCGCAATTTCCACTCTTCTTTTCCCCCACGTTTATTTACAGGTTAGGAATTTTTGTTACAGCAAGGGTTATGTTCTGCTGCCCTTTTTACTGTCAGCCCACTTCAGCTATAAACAGCAAGGGGTTAAAGCCGTATGCCCAGCCTTTACCCATAGGAATAACTTTTATCGGGATCAAGCACTACTACAATGATGTGCCCGACAGAATGGCCTGATAGAAGGTGACGGCCGTACGCCCATGAATGACAGAGACATGGGAAAACAGAGAAAAAGTGTTTTTTTTAGCAATGCGTTTATTCAACTTAATTTCTACAATTTCTACCTGTTTCTATAAGCGTTTTAAAATCCACTGATTTTTGTCGGGCGTGAACTGCAACCAGGTTGTTTGATACTCATTGCACTAAGATGTAGCCCATGGCTCTAATAGCTCTACCGCCATTATCTGGATGTTTTGAAAGTTTTTCTTATTCTGGGCAATCTGAGGTGCGCTCAGGAACGATGACTACGTGTTGCGTGGTGAACGAGAACATGGACCAGTCAGGGGATCCGGGTAATCAATATTGCATGACAAAACATGACTCTTCCTACCCTCAGATAGTCTACTGTTTGCACGTGAGCGGTGTTTGGAATTATCCAATGGATGAGCGTATATAAAATGATCGCGTTCACCACGCAACACGGAGGCATCGAGGTTCCTGAGCGCACGTCAGATTGCCCAGAACCAAACATTTTCAAAAAAATTTCCCTCAAAACACAACGCAATGCCCATGACGAGGGGACAAGTTAAGAGACTGACCTGGCCTTATGGATTTGGCGCTCTCATAATGGTGAATCGGTGCGCGATTCTTTGATGCGGGAGAGATTTGTAAGCTAAGACTGCACACAGTCACCTGCCTTCCTTCGCTTTATGTAGGAAAACAACACCGAACAAACAACAAGCGGGAAAACAGTATAAAGTGGCCATGAATTGAGCCCAGGTTACACAGAAAAATCAACAACAGACACAAGTTTCCGTAAGTATAATTTATTCCTATATTTAGGCCTATATTTCTACGTTTGAATAACTATATTAAATTTCTCATACAAAGTCTTTAAATCGTTCATAATATGCAAACCAGTATCGAAACTAGCGGTAATTTATGCATCGAGTTTGGGTCGCCTGTAGTTAAAAAAGGAAAAAATGGTGTACGAGACGTACATTTAATGTCGCGCTGTATTCACTTTGAGTAGAAACCAACTAGCATACTATCTCGACCTCTGCAATGTGACTGGCTAACATACTCACTATCTATTGATACGTAGTGAGAAGCGCGTCGGTATTATGAGCAAAAACAAATAGAGATCGGCGTGGCCCAACTTTGTTTATCGAAATCGCGCCGAAATCCCCGTTGTTATGTGTGAACAGAAGCCCTAGTGTCCGGTATGATTTTCGTGCCGGCGCGAAAGCTGTCCAGTATTGTGTGAACATAGCCTAAGTTTCGATAACATGGGAAAAGATTCCATAATCTGAACTAGCCATGAATTCTTTATTTATTATCCGTAGGCTTTAGTTTGATTCTGTCAACAGGTTGATTTGGATGTTATGGCTTACTTCCCATAAAAATTGAATTATTTATACTGTTGTCGTTAATAGTGGTGTGTCAGCATTTTGGGCCTTTTTAAGTACCAGGTAAGTACCAGCCAAATTGTGACTCATAAATAAAATGCGCGGGAAACTTTTTTAATTTATGCTAAACATGTTCAGGCAAGTACTAGTAATGACGTCACGACACCATAAGGAGGCCTATTGACGTCTATTTGACAGTTTAGCAAGCCCATTGTGTTTTGAACATAACAGCCCCTTCCCCATGGCAGGTACTAGTAATGACGTCACGACACCATAAGGGGGCCTGTCGACGTCTATTTGACAGTTTAGCAAGCCCATTGTGTTTTGAACATAAAAGCCCCCATGGCAAGTACTAGTAATGACGCCACGATACCATAGTGTCGATGTCCACTTGACAATTTATAGTAAGCCCATTGTTCTTTGAACATAAAAGCCCCCACCTTTTAAGTCAAAAAGGCCATTTTAAAGGTAAATTTTCGTAAAAGAGATTACGAGTTCCTTAGGATTTCACCGACAACGTACGTTATTTTCTTTTAATGGCTTTCACCACTCATTGCGATATTAAAGCACGTTTTATTTCCTGCCGCTTTGATTGTCTAACAGTTGTTAAATTTTTCCGGATAACTGATTCTTGGTGCGCAAATTATGCAAAGTCATGAGTGTACAACATAACCAATTCTACACAAATTCCAAAAAAAAACTATTTATTTCAACTTCAACTTCAACTTTAACTTCAACTTCAACTTTATTTCATAAGACTATTGGTTACAATAGACTGCCCCGCAACATAGCAGTTGCTAATCTAGGCGGACCAGTTAAAAGAAAAATAAATTGAAAGGAAAAGAAAGGAAAGGAAAAGGAAGGAAAACTACAATTTTAAGTTACAATAAATAATATTCTATCACAGTTTTATTTTAATTACATTAAATCTGAACAAGCAAACAAACAAATACTTTAATACAGAAATCACCAAACAATTAATCGAACTTTTTCAACTATTAAGGGCGTCTCAATATAGTCATCTTCTCTTTTTAAGATATCCGAAAGCAATCTGTGAAGTACTTTCCTAAATTTCTTTTTAGGAAAATCTCTAATATGACAAAGCATTTCATTCCAAAGTTTTACACCAAAGCGAGACAAGGAGTTTTTGTGTATTTCCAGCTTTGAGCTTTGACGTGAAAGTTACCTGAACTAGATGATCTTGTATAGTATGAATGAATTGTTGAGGTTTTTTCAAATAAATTGAGCAGATTTGTTAGCGAATTGTTGTTGTTAATATCGTACATTAGATTAGCCACAGTTTTATAATACATAAATGACACTGGTAATATGCCAGCGTCGATAAATAGAGGAATTGCGTGTTCACGTATATCCGTAAAATACATTATGCGAAGCACTTTCTTCTGGAGAATTAAAATTTTATTGAGGGACGTCTTGGATGCCTGACCCCTGCAGGCAGCAAGACCATAGTTTAGGTGAGGGTGGATTAATGTTTGGTAAATATATAACAGTATATGACGGGGTATGGAGTGCCGAAGTTTTGAAATTAGTCCAACGGTTTTACTGATTTTTGCCGTAATGGCGTCAATGTGATATTTCCAAGCAATATTTCAACTTTCATTACCTCATAACTCCAATAAAAAAAATCAATCATCTTCTTCTTCGCCCATGGAGAACTTGTAAGGTTTGATTCGAAATTTCTTACGGCCGAGTCTGTTTCTTGTGTTTGTCATGAGCACCATTAACGTATCATCCAAATATGATGGTAGGATGGAAGATGGAGGGTATGCGCATATTTCATCCGTACCAGAACAATTTTTTGAAGTTTTTTCTTGGGATTCTTATTTCTCTATCCGACGACAGAAAGTCAGCGGGGAACAGGCGTTCCGGGTGTTGCCGAGCAAAAATCTCAGATCACTGACGGCGTCAAAGTTAACATTCAAGGGAAAGCTGTCGCTAGACATAGCTGCCTGTAAGGGACCGCAATATGTTCCTTTCAATTCTTGCTCTTGCACCCTTTTCTGTCTGTTCTCAAACTCATTAATAATTCATAAAGAAAATTAAAGTTTAATGGCTGTGTTGAAATCAGATGAAAAACTGCTCATTTTTGCATCCTTAATTTCTCCTTCTAAAATTGTTTTATTTAAGAAGTAATATCAAGCATTCGACACAGTGTTTCATCACCACAGTGTTTCATCACCAGATGAGGCACCTCGAAGTTCGTCAAAACTACTCCGCTGCGCGTTGTCGTATTTTCAACTCTTTTCTCAGTGTTTCATCTGGTGATGAAACACTGCGTTTCACGCTTGATACGTTACTTCTTATATCGCATCCGCAAACCACTGAAAGGCGAGATGAATCAAAGATATCTCGTCTTATCCAAAGCCAAGGATAGCACTGAAGTCCACTGGTACAATAAATTATTAAGTTTGCTAAACGGTCGACCACTCTGCTCATGATTTCATAATTATAACTTTTCTTTTAGCTTAGTTATCTAAGGCTTTGTCCATGGTAACATAAATTGCAGACCCCTTATAGTAATGAAATGACCAAATACGTCTGGAGATATCAAAGTTCGAAAACATAAATCTCTCTTGTTGAACATCAAAGCGCTCATAAATCATTCGTCCATAAGGACCTACTTCTTCTTAAGAGTATGCCCTCCAATGGCGGCCATCCACTTTGTTGAAAAATCAAAGTGCCATAAAATATCTCCCTTAAATGCCTTTCCTCTCAAATTTAGGGTGTAAGATGATTTTATGTGCTCTGTCAGTTTTTGGCATCAGATCAAGATTCCAACTCACTGATTAAAGGAAGCATTGATCACGTGACCTCTTAATGCAAGGGGCCTATTTGGACCATTAGCTCAGGGCCCGCGCAGCAGTTGTTCAAGTGCGGGGGCTGCTTAATTCAAGTGCGTGGGGAATCGGAGATCTGGCTGTTAAAAGAATGCTGCGATCAACAGATTTAGTCTACCAAAGAAGAGCGAATTGACATTATCGCTAAAAAACTGAATGTAATGTGTTTTCCATTTTTCGCTAAACAGTTTGAATTTTTTTCCTGCCGCTCTTTTCTAGCTTTCCAAGACCAGCATGCCGATTCCTTGTTCATCAGTTTCGATCAATTCAATCTGGTCACTGGACTGGAGGGCTGATGGTATAGGTTGTCAGTTAAGACGTGTAGTGCTTAAACTGATCTAACCTTTAGAATGTCTACCTTACCTGTCACCATGAAAAACCTTTCGATTCACAAAACCCGCAAGATAAGGGCTGCATGGATTCAGTATATATAATTTGATCATCAGTTGAGTCCTTATTAGACCAAATCTAATACAAGAAGAAAGAAAGAACAATGAAAGAATACTGGCCCGTATAATTTCGAAGGTCGATAAACCCCATAAGTCGTGGGATCAGAACAGACCAATTAATTTTTTTTATTCCAGCGGAGAAAAACCTACTTATATTTTACGCCGGTATTTCATATCGAGAAAAAGGAGCGTTTGCAGCTAGGCTAAGGGAAGACTATTAATAACGGCGAATTTTTTTGCGCTTTGGGTGATTCCTGCTAAAATTAATTCAAGCGCCGAGTTTAGCCGCAATTTTATGGCGTTTATACAGTTGTTTCATAGGGTGCATGTAAGCTGGTGCATGCAATGAAATCTTTTATCACCTCAGGGGCACCTTACCATGACAGCGACTCTTTCGTGGACCTGTAGAATTTTAAAGACGCTGTTCAATTTGGGATTGTCGTTCTGGCTTTGGAAATCGATGAACCAACAACTACGAAAATCCGTGAATGTGGCGCAAAAGAAACGCAGATCAGTTTAATTTTAGTAATTATAGCGTCGTGTTTAATATTTGCGATAAACATTTGTGAATTTTTTCTTTACGAAAAGCTACTTTTAATGCGAGGGGATTATGTATTTTAATATGCAAGGGGGATAAGTCACTTATCTCCGTTTCATATTAATACATAATCCCCTCGAATCCTCTCATTTTAATGAGCTGTTCATAAGCCCCGCTCTTTCCTTCAAGCAATCAAAGCCGCACCCAGCTTTTCAGACAGTTGATTCGGGGGTTATGTAATATATTCCCTCCGAAAAGAACAAAGGAATCCGAGCTTATGTAAAAATAAGCAAACAAAGCTTATGTTGTCTTTGCATTACATTTAACGAAAAAGCCCGCCCTCAAATCACCTTGGCATCTTCAAGTAGGAAAATCAATAAGCACCGCGGCGCTCTTTCGAAATTTCCGACTTTTTTACAATTTTGTTTGTGCGAAACTTACTGACTGAAGTTCATACGCAGCCTTGCAGACTCAGTTAATGGGAGTATCACGTACGTACTCTACGATAAATTTAAAATTGTTTATGGAGATACTTAAATTATTATCACTTTCATCACACTTATTTAAATACCATGCTGCTAAGAAGAAACGAAAGTTCAAACCTTGTTTTGTTTTGAACTTTCATTTCTTCTAAAGACGGGTTTTAAACTTAAATCAATATGCTTCAAGCTTACATCAGCAATGGTAATCAACATATTAAAAGGTCTGATTAGCAAAAATTAATAAGCGCTGCTACGTTGCTGGGAAATGCGGCACTCTCGCTTGAATGGGTTGAATGCAGGAGAAAAATATGTTTATTTGAAAGAGTGCCGAGGCGTTTATTTATTTTTCCTCTTCCCCTGTGCGACTCTTACTTGAGGTCGGGGCACTTTCTATTAAACGCAGTAAAACATTGAATTTTTCGAAAGGGCGCCGCGGCGCTTATTTGCTTTTTTATTTAAAAGATGCCAAGGAGAATTCGGGTG
Organism: Porites lutea; assembly: GCF_958299795.1. Taxonomy (NCBI): domain Eukaryota; kingdom Metazoa; phylum Cnidaria; class Anthozoa; order Scleractinia; family Poritidae; genus Porites; species Porites lutea. The sequence continues at coordinate 32,300,958 of NC_133207.1, read as the reverse complement.
GCACTGTTTTGATTAAGTGCGTTTTTCCATCTGTGTTGTGCCAGAAAGTGTCGGGTTTGTGTCATGGAGTGTGTGTACGCGTGTAATTTTTGGCGCTGGTAGCCGGGGAAGGGGATTGTGGGGATGCATCAAAGGGCTATTGATGAAAAATTCCAGGACTGTTCCCTGGAGAGAGGCGTATCTTGGTAAAAATATAAATGGATGATTGAGACAGAGGAAAACAGAACAAAAGGTTTTGTTTTGAGCAATGCTTTTATTCAATTTAATTTCCACAAATATTTTTTCGCGCAAGAATTAAGCCTTCACTTAACCTACAGTTTCTATTTAGCATTGTAAAGGACACTGATCATTGACTATAAAGTCGAACAATATTTTTGACGTTGCATTTGTATACTCATTGCACCAGAATATAGCCCATCGCTTTAATGTTTTTGCCACCATTGTCTGGTTCATACCAGTACCAGGCCGTGTTTCCACAGGTGTTGTCAGCATAAGGATTACCACCAGTACCAAACCCAATTCTTGAGTCAGGGCTACCACAATTGTTGTTTTCGTTACTTATGATACCTATTCTTGCTCTGCTGTAGTGTCGCGCCGGGTAAGAATTGAACCCTTCTTTGTTACAATTTCTCTGCAGCGATGCCTGTTGGCCAATCAGTTTCTTCCAGGTGTGACGGCCCAGTGACGTCGAACGGTATTTTCCGTCAGCGATAAGGGAGTATAAGGAATTGGCTTGTTTGTTGATGACGATCGAATTAACTTGATGGCCGATCTTCATAGCGAGGCAGATCTTAGTGAATGGTGTGCTCCAGTAGGTGGGTAATTTTGTTTCTTGATAATCAAGCAGGGTCTTTCCCGCAGAGGGATTATGGTCCGTCTTGTTGGTCCACAATTTTGAATCGTACTTAAAGGTAATCTAAACAGATAAAGAATGATATATCGTCAATTAACAAACTGTTTTCACATGACATCACAGCAGTCACATTCTGCTCCAAAAGTTTGTAAGACTATCCAATTTGGCCTTCTGGGCCCTGGGGGTCAACTACATCCAACCTCCTCCCCCTCCCCAAGTAGTTTTGAGAATATCTAGGCTAAGACAATCAAACGCCTGGTAAGAATTAAAATAATGTAATAAATACCCCAGCCAGGTAAATGACATGACATGGCGAGATTCCTCTAAACATTTCGCTGTGATGATGGTCAATGGCTGCCATCTCGAAGTACTAGTGAGCCAGTGTGAAGAGGCTACATTATATGACTGGCCGTTTTACGCCCCGTCAAGATGAAGCGAATCCTGTAGTCTGTGCGAGAAACAATTTCCTTTTTGGCCATGTAATAAATCCTTGATTTACCAAATCTTCGGTCAAGAGGAATGGATACTGGGCTGGTTCTTTTTCGCGTTTTTATGGACCTCAACTCGGTCTCGGTTCATAAAAACGCAAATAAAAAGGAACTCAGCCAAAATCGAGCCAAATTAGCCTCATGGTTTGTCAGTAAAGCCCTATTCTTGTAAGAAACCTTCGCGGTAACATTTTTGCGAGCGGCACACAAGATTCTCCTCACGGGCTATCTGGGATCACCCACTTTTGCGCAACATTATTATGGTAGGAAATATGCCAAGAAGGGTAAAAATTAAATAAAATCAATTTCTGTACAAAACTTCTGCTCCATCATTGAAAAACTAACAATTCATCTGAAACTATCAACCTTTCAGGAAATAAACGTTTTGTTCGTGCGCTATTAAAAAAACTTTCCCCAAGGATTGCACTGGATTGAAATCACGCCCTTTGCCCCATTCATACCAAAGCTTAACATTTACCTAACAACTAATTTCAAACATGAGTCGGAATGGTTTACACAAAAGACTCCCATACTGTGCGGTCCAGTATTGATTGGCAATTTCCAATACCTGTACCCCCAGCCAAAAGCTGACGGTATGTTCGCTTCCTTTCAGCTAATTGTTTAAAAGCTGTTTAGTTACTTTCCTAAAACCAGCTCCGCTGTTCACTTACGTCCAGGATTGCAGTCTGTCGCAAAACTGATTTGCTAGCAATTCTCGGTCGCAATTTTAGCAAAAAATAGTTTAAAGGGAACTGCTGGAAGTTGATCGATGGGTCATTTAACAATTATTCCACGAGTGCGCGTTGGATATGAAATGGTAGTTTAGCCAACGAGGTGCGTAGCGCCGAGATGGCTGTAATCATCTCATATCCAACAAGGGCGAGTAGAATAATTGTTTTATCAAAAACGCCCACAAAAAAGTATCGAGAATTCTTCCCAACTTTATTTGTAAAAACAACCGATTTGTAGCTTAGTTGTTTTTAATTTTGAGCAGACGCGTACAGTTACCATATTTGGAGAGCATGGTATAATGGCTCATATACCATGATGGCTAAGCCAATCAGAGCACTAGAATTAAATTATCCAATGAGTCAGTTTTTAATAACAGGCATTAGTAAAATCCAACTAGTGGTCTATTATCAATGCTGCGTTCTGATTGGTTGAGCTGCTACTAGGTTATATGTTATGGCCTACTAGAAGCGAAAAGCGCGCGCTTTTTGGCGGCAAAAAAGGATTAACGTCTAGCTTTAACTAGCTAAAATTGACTTATTCTCGATATTTTTGACCAACTAGTTGGCTTTTACTAAAACAATTATTCCTCTCGGCCTCAAGGCCTCTGAGTTAATAGCCCATTCGGCCTTCGGCCTCATGGGCTATTGACTCAGAGCCCGTTCGGGCTCGAGGAATAATTGTTAAATATACCATAGCATCGATCATGTATATTCAGTCCTACATCTTCCAAATATGGTAAACGACGGATGGTTATGAAGAAGAGTCGAGGGATTGGAGCCAATCATGAACGCGAGCGATAAATTATCAATGAATACTACTAATAGTAATAGTTGACACTGCAGCTAGCCCCGTTCTGTACATTGTTGGTCAATGGTATTCTTGCTCGTTGTGTAGCTCTTTGAAATATACCGATTCATAATGAAGATTTTCACACATATTCCATAGTGGGGAGGGGGGGGGGGCGGGGACAGGGGGGTGACAACCTCCCGCTTCCCGTACCCCGTTCTCACGCCTCCCGTACTTTTTTATTCCTTTGTCTCCCGACTCCCGCCCTTTATTGTATTTTTCCCATCATCACGTAAATTAAAAAGATCAGAAGCCCGGGTTTAGTGTTAAAGCTGTAGGGTAATTTGCCAAAGATGAAAATTGTTACAAGTCAGTTTTCTTAGTTAAACTGAGTTTTCAATAACCTGGTTAGGTTTGACCACCGCTTCTGACATCCCAGTACAGCGACAATAGTCTCAGTCCACTGTGCAGTGTAATAGCTATTGCAGTTATCAAAGATGCATTAACATGCATTTAGGAATCCCGAAATTACGGGTATCATGCCAAAATGAAGTCGAAGGGCCAAACGTTACGGTAGAGTTCAGTACTCCTGTCTAGTTCATAGCGTCTTATTGTACTAATTGCATATCTACCGCGGTTAGTTTTCGTTATTTTTCGTAAGTAGTCGTAAGCTATAAAAACTGACTTCAACGAGACAATAATTGCATGTTCGTTAACCGTTTGCATTTTAAAGCGTTCAGTCAAGTGCTGGTGGAGTATTATTGTTTGCTGGTTATCAAATCTCAAACCTATTCATATTTGCTCGAGAAGTTGTATCTTTCATCAAACATCGGCGGGGAGGTTTAACGGTTATACATACATTTTTACATCGGAATGATGCATCTATGTCCGATTTTAACAAGAAGTATTTGAAGAAACGAATGCTCTGCTCTTATTGGCTTATTACAAGTTAAATGACACAAGTTTGCACCACGCCGTAAAATCTTTAGTGTTTTGCAAACTACAATCGTACGGAGCGAGCTCCCAGGAAGGTCTTCCATGTACGGATTTTTCCACACCACACCGAAAAATACTTAGACCGATTAAAATGGTCTTTGACGACATTTTACCTGCGAGAGAGGTCAAACAGACGAGACACTGACATGACTTACACAGTCGACACATGTGTACATGTGTCACGCCACCTCATTCATGAGGACTCGTGACCTATGATGTAACCGACTTGGAAAGGTTTCCAATTTCAGCGGAAAATGCTCTTTTTTCTATCCCAAGTGCGAATTTACACAACAGCCAATCACATAGCGCGAATGTGTTCCGCGTGGTTGACCCACGCTGAGAGCCACGCGTTCTTCACGAAATGACGCAGAACAAAATGGGGGAAGACGCGGAGAGCGATTTTGCTATTCCTTTTGTCGACGAAAACGACTACAGCGAGATTTCTGCGAAAGCTGTGTCAGCGAAACCGAAATTAAAAAAGAATCGCCCTTCCTCTCTTGTATAGAGCTAACAGTAGAGCAGGGAAATCCTTAACCCACTGAATATTCTCTCAGGATCATTTATAATTTACAGTTTGAAGAGAGCAATTTCTGGTTTGATGTTTATTTTTTTCAGTCTTTATAGCGATTATTCCTACCCACTTACTTTGTCAATTGTAGGCGAACCCTCCTAAAGCTGAATTTCAAGGGACCATATTCAAGCTCAGAAAGAGAAATAAAATTTCGTCGTTGCTTATTTACGTCCTCCATAAAACGCGAAATTAGGCATTTTCACGTCGTAGTCGTGCAAAAACGGGAAAGAAATGAACAAAAAAAGTGTGTTGCACGTGCGAAGTTGTTGTTTTGCTAATTAAACCTATTGTTTTTTTTGACGTTCTAGTTGTCGTCCGCGTCGTTGGATCTTAAACTCCCTGAATTGTACAAACGACCGGTTTCAATAGACCGGCGAAATTTCTCATTTTATTAAAGCACTGAGGTTACAACAACTTCGAGTTAAACTGATTTCACGGGTTGTCAAAGAGTCCAGCGATTCCGTTTTCCCATGTGAGCGCCGACTCATTTCGCTTCAATATTCAGGAATGCTCTCGATCTTTTTACGCTTTCATTGCCTCTCGCCCGACATGTTTTGCACGTGCGTTTGGTCATGCGAAACCTCCACGAAACATCCACGCCTCGCGCGAGGTAACTTTATCCCGATTCTAAAAATAACTCGAGACGAATTACCTATGGAATAGGGTGTATATGAGGGATGCCCTCTCTGTCCCCTTTATAGTCTCTTGATGGAAGTCAAGAAACGTTGTTGGGTTCGTTTTTTTGACTGGATGATGAGCAGTAACAATTAACGAAAGCTTGCCTTTTGGAATTTCTCTCCCGCTTCCCGCCATCATAGAGATCCCGCTTCCCGCCCTTTCTTCTCCCGTCTCCCGTACCCCTCCCGCCCCCTGTTCTCCCGGGCTCCCGCCCCCCTGTCCCCCTCCACTCCATACAATAGGTGAGATAAATACAGGGAACGCAAGGTTCCATGCACAGTTTCAGTTCGATTTACACAGCTTTGATCAAAACATTCTCAGTTTCGAGAATAGTTCATTCTAAACCATAGGAAAAGATTTAATTAGAAGTTGAATTTTTCGCTATTTCTCTTTCACTTTTTACATTCAGTTCATTTTATTTGCCGGAAAGTGAGCCTTCAACAATTAAAGGGCGTTTGAACAATTCACGCTAGTACATTCTAGTCTTATTTTAAACTTTATAACGGAAGGACATCTGTGAGCAGGGAATAAGTCAGCACAGAATTTGATTGTCGGCGAATTTCTGTAATCGTCCATCGTTCTGCTAGTGATAAGCTAGCCGTTGTTCACTCGTCTTGCTTGTTTGGGGCTGAGTCTTATTCCGGTCAAAGAGAGAGAAAGAGTGTCTGGCAAGGTTTCCAATCAAAAAATTGTGAACTCGTGTCTGGCAAACTCTTCATATATATACACAGTTATACGCACCTTAGAACTTCATCTGCGCTTAACGAGTGTCTTTTGGTCCATAACTTTCAAAACAACTGCTCCACAGAATGTCACTGATAACCCGTAACGCAAAAGAGTATCGAAGTATGACTGCACAATTGAAATGTTACAAAATCTACCTAACCGGTCCCCTCACGATTTTCTGTCTTTACGTCATCCTAACCATTTCGTACTTGCGGGCGCAAACAATAGAAACGTCATCATTACCTACCGATTCCTCGCTGCCCCTGTTCAAGCAAGTCGAGATTTTTTCTGGCACACTGACTGTATATTCCAACCGTAAGTACTTTACTTAATATACGCGCTAGTTACTAGAGTGCCTCCTCGGGATTTCGCCTTCTGGGCGAAATCCCCGAGGGGGCAAAAATTATTCCATCGCTGCTGCTACCTTTTCGCCATCGATCTTCATGACGAGCGTCCATCCACCTCCTCCGCATTCTCCAAGCTCAGCAGCTTCCATTTGACAGTACACAGGAATTCGTTTAGACTCCACATTCAGTAAGTAGGCTTTGTTTTCACGCTTCCTAATAAATATATATTTATATAATGATATATTTTTGAGGCACTGCATGAAATCAAGCAAGATTTGTTTTCTCTGCATGTTTTAGTAAGTGACCGTCCTCATATTGCGGGTTTTCAATGTGACGTCATTCAAAACAGATTTAAAAAAATGAAAACCGTTCAAAAGATAAAATCCAGAATCTGGGAAATGAAAGGAGGTAAATATGCAAAGACCCTTGCCAAGATTCAGGTCAGAGCCGGAATATTTAATATACGAGATATCGGAAGAAATGTTTTACCCAAATTTATAGACTGATTTGTATGGAGACGCCATACTGGTGCCCATCCGGATGAGCACCAACATGGCGGACGGAAACCAACAGAAACATCTGTTACCGAGTTTTGCTACAAAAGCGTGAATTTATTCTTCGAGGAACTCATAAACATTAAAGTAATACTTTTTCTAATACATGAAATATTAGATGGCAAAATTTCCTGAAATAAGTCATTTTTTTCAAAATCTCCGTAGGATCGATAGTTTTGTAGTTTGAATTTTAGCAGCAGTAGAAAGGATAGTTAGGCCGTTGAAGCCAGCAAATTGATAATTGACAGTAAATGTAAAAGTTTTCAGATGTAATGCAGATGAACCACAAGAGTAATAAGGCCGTCATATGAAATGAAAACCATAGTTGCTTGAAAGAGCGCCGCCCTCGAAAAAAAAAAATGAAAAGCGCTCTCGCGAATAAATACAATTTAATCGGAAGAGCACCGCATTTCAAGTCCTGGCTAGCAACTCTGCAGCCCTTATCTATTGTTTTAATAAAAAACAGCGGAGTCACCTTATCCACTTTAGAATTAGACAACACTAACCCACATGGGCCCACAGTTATCCGCGGGGGGTACTCCCTTATATAAGCCATATAGACTGTGACGCCCCAAAGGCCGTTTTGGTCTGAAAACGGTTATAGACTTTGCCCATTTTAGTCTGGAATCGGGTATGGTTTTCGAGGGGACTACGGGAGTGTATGAACGTATTTAATAAAGGAAATGAAGCTTGGTTGCGTAGTGTCCTAAAACAAAACTAGCAAATTGATGGAGTGTCCGTCTAGTCCATGAATTCGTGACATCTGGGGAGTTGAAAGAAGCATCATACTTTCGTCGTTTTAGGGTTGAGCGTCAAGTTACATCGGGATGACCAGGTAAACAGCTTAGC